>NC_056745.1:822047950-822155450 GCF_019279795.1 Protopterus annectens
GTGTGAATCCCGTTACATCTTGCATAAAAGTAACACAGCATTTCAGAAAAAGAACATAATGCCAACAGTCAAACATGGTGGTGGTAGTGGAATGGTCTGGGGCTGCTTTGGTGTTTCTGGACCTGGATGACTTGCTGTGATTGATGGAACCATGAATTCTGCTCTCTACCAAAAAATCCTGAAGGAGAATGTCCGGCCATCAGTTTGTGAGCTCAAGCTGAAGCGCACGTGGGTTCTGCAGCAGGACAATGATCCAAATCACACCAGCAAGTCTACCTCTGAATGGCTTAAAAAAATGAAACTTTTGGAGTGGCCCAGTCAAAGTCTGGACTTGAATCCAGTTGAGATGCTGTGGCATGACCTTAAGGTGGTTCATGCTCGGAAACCCTCCAATATGGCTGAATTAAAACAATTCTGCAAAGAGTGGGCCAAAATTCCTCAACAGTGATGTGAAAGACTCATTGCCAGTTATCGCAAATGCTTGATTGCAGTTGCTGCTGCTAAGGGTGGCACAACCAGTTATTAGGTTTAGGGGGCAATTACTTTTTCACATAGGGCCATGTAGGTTTGGATAGTTTTTTTTCCTTAATAAATAAAATCATCACTTAAAAACTGCATTTTGTGTTTACTTGAGTTATCTTTGTCTAATATCTACATTTTTTTTGATTATCTGAAACATTTAAGTGTGACAAACATGCAAAAAAATTAAGAAATCAGGAAGGGGCAAATACTTTTTCATTGCACTGTATATATATATATATATATATATATATATATATATATATATATATATATATATATATATATATATATAGATATATAGATATATGGGTCTACTTCATATGACCTAAATTTCATATGAAATTCATTTGACTGAGACCAAATGACCTAAACTTCATTTCACTGACAATGAGCACTGGCAGTCTGTAGAGCACTGTAAGGCAAGTAAAAGGTATATGCCCTGTTCCCCACTGTAGTGCGACCCAGAAGTTAGAATATATAGTTGGGGGTGGAGGGTGTAGCCCCCCCACAAAGTTCAGATTTACTGAACAATATAAAATCAAACCACAGAATATATAATCAAACTAGGTGAGGGGCTATGCCCCCCACACCCCCTAACTATATATTCTAACTCCAGGGTCTCACTACAGTGGGGCACAGGGCATATACCTTTTACTTGCCTCACAGTGCTCTACAGACTGCCAATGGTCATTGTCAGTGAAATGAGTTTTAGGTCAAATGAAACGTAGGTCAAATAAAGTTTAGGTCATTTGGTCTCAGTCAAATGAATTTCGATCATATGAAATTTAGGTCATATGAAGTAGACCCATATACACACACACACACACACACACACACACACACACACACACACACACACACACACACACACACACACACACACACACACACACACACACACACATATATATTTTTTTTTCCTACTATCACAATCATGAGGACCACAATCTTAAACTCAGTATGTTAAGGTAGTAATATCAAAATATCAAAATGATGAAGACCACAGTATCAAACTCCCAGACTTATTCTCCCTGCAAGACACATGTTAGCACTTGTTCCTAGGTCCAGAACCCTTCAGGACCCATGTTAGCACTTAATGTTCTTCATTCTGACTGTTGTAGTAGCCTTTAGGCTATATGGGATGTTCATCGTGTTTCATTGTTGCAGTCATCACTGTTGGGTTCTTCCTGCTGGCAGGCAGCCCTCGATCGGCCAGAGTCCCAAAGTCTGGGTCCGACGTCGACTGAGGTCACTCCTTCCCTGACGTCAGAGCACCAGGGGTATAAAGGCTTCAGCCGACGCCATTTTCCTCAGCCTTTCTTGCCACGCGGTGCCCAAAGCAAAGCAGTTCGCAAGTGCCGGTCGGCCGACTCCTTTTCACTTTTGGTGATTTATCTGAAGACTTCTTCTTCTTAAAGCTAAGTACCCCATTGGGGAAACTTTTTTCTTGCTCCAGTCCGATGTCAGAAAAAGTTAATAATTGCATTTCTTGTGGGAAGCAAATACCTCATAAGGATTTTCATTCATACTGTATCCCTTGCCTAGGCCCTGACCACGACATAGCTAGTTGTAGGTTTTGTGCTAGATTTAACCAACGCACTATCAAGTGCAGGTACAATTTTGCCTTCCATTATTTTGGGAGAAGATTTAACTACAATATGTCATCAGATTCTTATCCGGCCAGAGCACATAAACGGTACAGAGATAAAGACAGGCCTCCGAGGTCCAAAACGGACAACATTTCTCTACCAGAGCCAGTTTGTTGGTTGTCAGTGAGGTGCTTTCGCAGCCCCTGTCATCCACCACTTTTGAACCGCTTGCCTATACCGACTCCCACGAGGAGCCAATGAGGCCTTCAGAATTTCAAGGGACTGGACCTTCGGATAATGCTCCCTCAGATGGGTCCAGAGCCGCTGTGCAGGCACCGGCTTCTGAGGGGGTTTTCAGGCCTACACAGCTTCATGTAAAGATGGCTTCAGTTTTACAGTCAAAGACAAAGACAAAGACTAAGGCTCCAACAAAGACAAAGAAACAAGCACAGGCCTCTTCAGTTCAGGGCCCTAGACCTCAGGGACAGATGCTTAAAATGGCCAAAGACCTGTTGACTATGATCAGGGGTTCCCATCCCCTCCTGACAAAAGGCCTAGGCAAGAGCCAGATTATGATTCATCAGATCAGGTTTCAATTTCTTCTGCTTCTTCCTCTCATCAGGATTATTCCTTCCCTCCTTATGAGGATTCTGATGCTGAAGAATCCCTTCCTTCAGCTTCTCCTCCTGAAGATTATTCTTTTGGGGAAACCTTGCATGACATGAGAGAGCATTTCCACTGGGAAGGGCAGGAATACTCTGAATCCAAGAGAAGGCTTAGAGCTTTTCTTCTTCTCCCCCAGCATAGGCCCCTGGCTATCCCCCCTGTATTGGACATTGTGGATCATGTTTTTACAGAGGCATCTCTCTCTCCTGATTCCTTTCCTCCTGCTCCTGTCAAACCAGATAGGTATTATAGGGTTCCAGATTCTCACAAATTCCTTTTTAAAAATCCTTCAGCTGATCCAGAAACTATTTCTCTGGGCCCTAAGGGTGTTAAAGCGGCCTCTGCTAAGAACCCTATTCCCTCTGACAGAGAGTCCAGAGCCTTGGAAAGATGGGGCAAAAACGTCTATACTTCTGCTATGTTGTCTATTAGAGCTTTGAATTGTCAATTTCATATGTTGAAATATCAGCAATACCTTTTGTCTGTGTTGAAACAAAAGATGTCTGCTGTTTCTGGTTGTGCAGAAAATAAGGAGTTACAGGATTTATTGCATGCTACTGAGCAGGAGGGTAAACATACCCTGCACTGTGGTTTTGGTTCTTTGGAGGCTTCTTGCAGGGCTGCAGCATCTGGCACAGTTATTAGAAGGCATGCTTGGTTAAAGGAGCAAAGTTTGCCAGATCAGGTTAAGGCAAAACTGTTGGATGCCCCTCTACAGCATAATGTTTTGTTTGGGGCCAAAGCTGAGGAGGTATTAAAGAAAATGGAAGACAAGGCCAAATCTTTGCAGACAGTTAAAGATTTTCTCCAGGTGCAACCACCTAGATTTAGCAGGAACTGGCCAGCTAAGCCTTGGTCCTTTCCGAGCTCGGACAGACCCCAGAGAGGCAGATACAGGCATTCCAGAGGAAGAGGACAGGCACAGACCCCTTTCAGACCCAGGCAGTAGAGTGCTCCCTCTCCCAAGGGTGGAGAAGATAGGTCACAACCTTACAGGAAACAGTCTTTATGACTCTCCCTTATTAGCTCCAGGGGCTCCTCTCATGGAAGCGCCTTTGGGAGGAAAAATTTCTCTTTTCCATCACAATTGGAGCTGCATAACCCAAGACAAATGGGTTGTGGACATAGTTTTAAGGGGTTACAAGTTTCATTTCCATGCCTTGCCAAAACCAAATGGATGGCCAGACCTGCCAAAGCATCAATGGGCAGAGGCTCAGAAGCAAGTTCAGTCCCTCATGGCTATGAGGGCCATAGTATTGGTACCAAACACAGAAATAGGGCAAGGTTTTTATTCAATACTTTTCCTGGTTCCCAGGAAGGAAAACACATGGAGACCAATCCTGGACCTTTCCGTATTAAACACCTTTCTGGATATACCAAAATTCAAAATGTTCACTCTGCAGCAGCTGTTGCCTATGCTGAGCAAGAACGCTTGGATGGTGATTTTGGACTTGAAAGAAGCTTACCTGCATATTCATATAAGGCAGGAATGCAGAAGGTACCTCAGATTCAAAGCAGGCTCGAAGCATTACCAGTTTTCTGCGCTGCCCTTTGGCTTATCTACTGCACCCAGGGTCTTTACCAAGTGCCTGGCACCAGTAATGGCATTTTGCAGACAGAAGGAAATTCAAATATACCCTTATCTGGACGATTGTCTCATTCAAGTGGACAACAAGGAGACTTTACTTCAGCATCTGGTTTTTGTGCAGCATCTTCTCAGGTGTCTAGGGTTTACAGTGAAACTAAAGAAATCAAACCTGGTACCCACTCAACAGATTACTTTCCTGGGTGCTCTTTTGAACACTACAACCCAGATGGCTTACTTGACACCAGACAAAAAAGTGCAACTGGCTTCCTCCTTCAAAAACCTGGCTTCAAAGAGTCAGCTAACTGCAAGAAAAATTATGCGGGCCTTGGGTTACATGGCATCCTACATTCTGCTAATACCATATGCAAGACTGCATATGAGGAAAATACAGTGGTACCTCAAGAGTGTATGGTCTCAGCATTGCCACAGTTTGGAAACAGTGATCACAATTTTGCCTTGCCTCCAGCAGGAATTTCTTTGGTGGGCCGAGGCCTGTCTCCAGAACAAGGGAAAGCCTTTCTGTCCCACTCCAGCCAATCAAGTGATAATGACGGATGCTTCGGACTATGCATGGGGAGCCCACATGCAAGGGAAATGTCTTCAGGGTGCCTGGGCAGAGGACCAAATGCACCTGCACATAAATTTGAAGGAAATGCTAGCTGTACAGAATGCCCTGACAGCTTTCAAGGATCTTATTCTACCGGGGCAATTACTGATAAAGACAGACAACACTACAGGGATGTGGTACATAAACAAGCAGGGAGGCTCCCACTCTTACCCCCTGTGCAGACTGGCCATGACTCTGTGGAACACAGAACTGGCCTGCAAGGTAGATTTACAAGCTCAATTTCTGCCAGGAAAAGACAACTCTCTGGGAGACAGTCTAAGCAGAAACCTCTCAGATCCACACGAATGGATGTTGGATGTTCAGATATTCAGGATGATAACAGAGGCATGGGGGTGCCCAGACATAGATCTCTTTGCATCCCCCCAAAACCACCAACTTCAAACATTCTGCACGATGACCTACTATGAACGGGCATGGAAAGTGGATGCCCTCTCATTCAGTTGGAAAAACCTCTCAGTGTATGCTTTTCCTCCATTGCCTCTTCTACCAAGGGTACTTCTGAAGATCAAACAGGACAAACCAAGAATGATTCTACTGGCTCCCAACTGGCCTCAACAATTCTGGTACTCAACTCTGATGAACTTGGCTCAGGGTCCGCCCTGGATTCTACCACAAATTCTACATCTACTGTCTCAACAAGACGGCCGGATCCTGCACAGCCATGTTAAAACTCTGAATCTAGCAGTCTGGCGGATCCAGGGGCTATAAGCAATTCTACCCTTACCAAACAGGTAATGGATGTAATCCTTGAAGCTAGAAGGCCCGGCACCAGGAAATCTTATGTAGGAAAATGGAAAAGATTTTGCATCTGGAATCAGGCCCAGGGTTTTGATACTACAGTTCCAAACATTCCTCTGATTTTACAATACCTAACAGAGATGTTGCATAAGAGCCTATCCTTTTCATCTATCAAAATACATGCCTCGGCTATTTCTGCACACTACAATACGGATCCCCCAATTTTTTCTCATCCGTTACTTAAACAATATCTCAGGGGGGCAAAGAATATAAGGCCCCCTAGAAGAGCACCATTTCCCGCTTGGGATCTCAACTATGTTTTGGAAAAGCTAACTCTGCCTCCTTTTGAACCTGCGGCTACCACAGATTTAAAGTTTTTATCATGGAAAACTGCTCTTCTTTTAGCAATAACCTCTGCCAGAAGAGTTTTGGAATTATAAGCACTCATGGCTGTGGAACCCTTCATTATATTTCATCAGGACAGGGTTTCCCTGAGGACTAACCCCACTTTTATGCCTAAGGTGGTTTCTAAAGTAGCCTTGAATCAGACTATTCATTTACCTACTTTCTATCCTAATCCTCAAAATGAAGGAGAGAGAATTTTGCATTCTTTAGACATACACAGGCAGCTTCGCTTTTACCTGGACAGGACCAAGATTTTTAGGAAAACTGACCAATTGTTTGTAGCCTTTGCTGCTACATCACAGGGAAAAGCAATCACTAAACAAACTATTTCTAAGTGGATTGCCCACTGCATCAGGTTCTGTTACTCTCATCATGGCAAACCAGTTCCTATTAACATTAGGACACATTCTACCAGAGCTGCTGCTACTTCAGCAGCTTTCCTCAGTGGAGTTCCTACCAAGGAAATCTTAGAAGCTGCTACTTGGAGTTCTGTGCATACCTTTTCTAAGCACTACAACCTCCCTCTCTACTCTAAATCTAGGGCAGGCTTTGCCTCTGCAGTCCTGCAGGGCCTTGTAGCCGCCCTTTCTGTACCATGTCCAGCCACCCTTTCTTAGCTTTGGGATTCAACCCAACAGTGATGACTGCAACAGTGAAACACGATGAACATAGTACAGTTGTGTACTCTTACCATAAATGTAGATGTTCGAGTGTATTCACTGCTGCAGTCTGGGTTACCCTCCCTCCTATCCCCTCTTTTGCTGTTTGTATGAGTACTGTCTGTGTTTCCTTAGCACTACTCTTCCTCTGAGGTATATTTGCTGGTGATTTTTGGGTATGTTCTAGTTTGATGCATGCTTATTCTTCTGACTAAGCTATTGGCCTTTTGTTTTTGGGCACCTGGCATCTGGAGCAAGAAAAACTGAGGAAAATGGCGTCGGCTGAGGCCTTTATACGCCTGGCGCTCTGACGCCAGGGAAGGAGCGACCTCAGCCGACGTTGGACCCAGACTTTGGGACTCTGGCCGACCGAGGGCTGCCTGCCAGCAGGAAGAACCCAACAGTGATGACTGCAACAGCGAATACACTCAAACATCTACATTTTTGGTAAGAGTACACAACTGTACTTTCTCTTGCCCTAAGCACAACAATCAGTCAGCTTGCAAAAGCTCTGTCTCCTTTCCACAATTCCACTTTGACTGCTGATTGGTCAACCCTGATGAGGGAAAATCAGCAGTCAGAAAGGAAAACAATTCTTTCTTGCCGCTCATGAAGTAGCAGCTCAGAGGCTTCACAACATCAGCAGCCAGCATTTCAACTCCTTTCTGGCAGATAAGTCCAGTTAAGGGAAACCCTTCCTCAAGGGAAATATTTATTTTTAATGGGGTTAGTATAATTATAAATATACATCTAGATATCTCTCTCTCTCTCTCTATAGATATATATATATATATATACATATATATATATATATATATATATATATATATATATATATATATATATATATATATATATATATATATATACAGTGGATATAAAAAGTTTACACACCCCTGTTAAAATGCCAGGTGTTTGAGATATAAATAAATGAGACCACAATAAATCTTTTCAAAACTTTTCCCACTTTAATATGACCTATAACCTGTACAATTCAATTGAAAAACAAATAAATATGTTAAGGGAAAAAATATAAAAAGTAAAAAACATACAATAAGCTGGTTGCATAAGTGTGCACACCCTTAAACTAACACTTTGTTGAAGCACCTTTTGATTAAATTACAGCATTCAGTCTTATTGGGTAGGAGTCTATCAGCATGGCACATCTTGACTTGGCAATATTTGCCCACTATTCCTTGCAAAAGTGCTCCAAATCTATCATATTGCAAGGGCATCTCTTGTGCACAGCACTCTTCAGGTCACCCCACAGATTTTGTATTGGATTTAGGTCTGGGCTCTGGCTGGGCCATTCCAAAACTTTAATTTTCTTCTAGTGACTCCATTCTTTTGTTGATTTGGATGGATGCTTGGGGTCATTGACATGTTAAAAGATGAAATTCTTCTTAATCTTCAGCTTTCTAGCAGACATCTGAAAGTTTGGGGCTGAAAGTGACTGGCATTTCGAACTGTTCATAATTCCCTCCACCTTGACTAAAGCCCCAGTTCCATCTGAAGAAAAGCAACCCCAAAGCATGATACTGTCACCACCATGCTTCACCGTGGGGATGATGTTCTTTTGGTGATGCAAAGTGTTGTTTTTGTGCCAAATGTACCTTTCGGAATTGTGGCCAAAAAGTTCAACCTTGGTCTCATCAGATTATAACACATTTTCCCACATGCTTTTGAGAGACTTGGTGTATTGTTTTGCAAATTTTAGCCAGGCCTGGATGTTTTTCTGTGTAAGAAAATGCTTCAGTCTTGCAACCCTACCTCATAGCCCAGACATATGGAGAATACAGGAGGTTGTTGTCACGTGTAGTACACAACCAGTACTTGTCAGAAATTCCTGCAGCTCCTTCAGTGTTGCTGTAGGTCTCTTGGCAGCCTCCCTGACCAGTTTTTGTCATGTCTTTTCATCAATTTTGGAGGGACATCCAGTTCTTTGCAATGTCACTGTTGTCCCATATTTTCTCCACTTTTTGATGACTGTCTTCACTGTGTTCCATGGTATATCCAATGCTGTTGAAATTTTTTTGTACCCTTCTCCTGACTGATACCTTTCAACAATGAGATCCTGTGATGCTTCGTACGCTCTCTGGAAACCATGGCTTTTGCTGTAGCAGGCAACTGACTAAATGTCAGGAAAATCCTACTAGTACAGCTGAATTTTATTTGGGGTTAATCAGAGTCTCTTTAATTGATGGTAGGTGTGTACCCAAGAAGACCGAATGTTGTAATTAAATGAAAGGGTGCCTCAACAAAGTATTAGTTTAAGGGTGTGCACACTTATGCAACCAGCTTATTGTATGTTTTTTACTTTTTATATTTTTCCCCTAACAGATTTGTTTGTTTTTTTAATTGAATTGTACAGATTATAGGTCACATTAAAGGTGGGAAAAGTTTTGAAATGATTTATTATGGTCTTATTTTTTTATATCACAAAAACCTGGCATTTTAACAGGGGTGTAAACTTTTTATATCCACTGTATTTATCTATTTGTATATATATATATATATATATATATATATATATATATATATATCTATGGATCTAGGACGTTTGATCGAAAGATCAAATGTCTGAATCCATAACCACCGAACACACTTTAATGAAAGCGCTTTCGTTAAAGTGTGTTAAAAAAAAAAAACACTACATTAATGGTGTGCCCCCCACACCCCCTACTTTAATATTCTCCCTACAAGATTGCACTACAGTGAGGAAAATGAAATTTTCCCTTATCTGCACCGTAGTACGACCTCAGCAACAGGCATACTTACTCAAAAGTGCTTCTTCGGTGAAAAGCACTTTCGCGTAAGTATGCTCAGCCATAATGGATTCGGGCGTTTCTTTCACTCAAATGCTCTAGATCCATATATATGTATATATATATATATATATATATATATATATATATATATATATATATATATTCTACTTTTAATTTGTGCATATGTCATTGTCTCTGTAAAAAACAGTATTTCTTAACTACTCTATGCTTCCTGTCTGGGACCGCTATATTTAGCTTCCGTTACTGTGGAGGCTTATTTGATGTAGAAGTACACTGCTTATGTAAATGTATTTCTTTAATACAAGTTTATGAGTGGGGTAGTGTTTCATTTGAGCAGGGACAATGAGAGAGTACATACAGTAGTGCTGGTGTTCACCCGGTGACAGCTTACGTGCCATTTATCCTGTCAAACTAATTTTACTTTTAAGGGATTGTGGCAGGATATTAGTGTAGTGCTTGTGCATTTACAGTACATGTAGTACTTGTGTTGAAGCTGTGACAATTTTACCTACGATTTACTTCTGTCAGAAGAATTTTAGTGTTCTGCTTGTGCATTTACAGGGCATGCAGTGCTTGTGTTAATGCTGTGACAACTAACCTATCATTTATTCTGTCAGACTAATTTCACTTCTAAGGGGTTCTGACAGGATTTTAGTGTACCACTTGAGAATTTACAGGGATGTAGTGCTTGTATTCAAGCTGTAACAACTTAACTCCTATTTATTTCTGCAAGACTAATCTTAATTCTAAGGGGGTTCTGACAGGTTTAGTGAACTACTTGTTCATTACTCTGTTTTGAGGAGTTATCTTTATGGGTAATTGTAAGTGTGCTGTTTGTGTAGATTTTTCCTGTGGTACATGTGGTTGGTATGGAGAGGTGATGAAGGCTCATTATTAGACTTTGTGACATATCTTAACAATAATGAATGGGGTCTGCATTTCACTATTAATTATGATAAAGAAACCATCACATTTCTGGACGTCCTCATACAGAGGACACCTGATCATACATTATCCACTGAGATACATAGAAAGTTTCCAGAATACAATACAATCTTACATGCTTCGAGTTACCACCCACCCCACATTGCACGTAATATACCTAAGTCACAATTCATACGTGCGAAACGTATCTGTTCTGAGGATAATATCTATCTGAAACATAAAGCAGACATCACCAATAGATTTAGATCACGTGGGTACACAAGTGGCAATATTGCTATGGCTAGCAATAAGGTCAGCAGTTTGGACAGAAATGATCTGTTAACATATGACACGTCCTAATTCTACTGGCCAACCCATCAGATTTACCACTACATTTGCACGGAACTCCAATCGTCTTATTCATAGTGTAAGGCGACATTGGAATATTTTACAATGTGACATGGAGTTAAATACCATTATTCCAGAAAGTTGTCTCTTTTCTTACAGAAAAGGGAAGAATTTAAATGCCTTTTTCAATCATTACAAACACAAAGACAACTTATCATCAGAATTGATACAAACAACATTGACAGGGGAGCCCTTACTGGGTTGTGTTCCTTGTGGACATTGCAATAATTGCAAATACATACATAAGTCCAAACAATTTTCTACACGTAATTGTTCCATGGTTTTTGATTTAAAATTTTTTCCCAACTGCTCTAGCGATTGGATAATTTATCTAGCTTCATGCAGTTGCGGCGCTTTTTTTATGTTGGACAAACATCCCGACCCCTCAGAATCAGAATTTCTGAACATCAAAGCAATATCAAACAAAAAAAGATATATAATGCCTTGTATAAACATACCATGGTGCACCCAACCAGTAAGTTTAATTTCATTGTTATTGACATGATTTTTGGCAATAGGGCCAACAAATCCCAGTGGCACTCTATTCTTAATGCAAAAGAAAGGAAATGGATAATCAGATTAGGTGCATTGTTCCCACCAGGACTCAATGAACATTTGTGAATAGTAACCAATGGGATTGTTGCTATCATTATATATTCAGCCATTGTTTTTTGTATTTACTTTTTGTACACTGAGGAAGGCTGTGCTATGCCAGCCGAAACCGGTTTGTAGTAAATACATTATGCTGTGATTATTTTTTACTTCTTATAAAAATTTCTGTCACTGTATCTGCTGGCTCTGCATTTTTTGTTCCTGACATTTGGTTGGGGACACATGGCTGAACTGACATTCAGCTGCAGAGAAATATGGCTGCTGCTTATTCCTTGTGAACAAAGAGAATATGGTGCCATGCCCAAAACTTCAATAACCAAATGCGCAGGGGGAAAACAATGCCCATGGCCCCCAAGTCAACATGAGACAGCAAGCAGTATAGCAGGCATCAGCAACAGGCTGGCCAAAGGGCATGTCATTTGCAGTAAAAATACAGTGAACAATGGGCAGTGTCTTTATAATTGGTGTGTGTTGACCACTATCTCCCTTCACAGTGTCTATGGAACTACCTAAAATTCCTGCTGGAGCATAAATGTGACTACAGTGGCATGCAAGATGTCCTCCATGCTGTAGCACACATCTACATGTTGTAGTTACATAAGCATGTACCGTACAATGAGCACAACAGTCATTACTTCTTCTGCCCCAATGCACTTGGTTATTAAAGTTGTGGGCATGGCAGTGTGTGCTTATCTTTGTCTACAGGGAATTCATAACAACCATATTTTTCTGCAGCTGAATGTCACTTCAGCCATGTGTCACCTACCAAATGTATTGCAGGGAAATGTCTCGCAGCCAAGGTGCCTGAACCCGATGGCTATGTTACCATGTCTACTTCCTTTCCCCTTCCCTCCTGCCTCATTCTCTTAAAACCTCTCCCTACAACTGGTTCTGTTCATCCCCCTTAGGCAACAGATTGTAACAGACTCACTGGAGTTAAAGGTGGCTTCGAAGTGAAATAGCAGGCACTGGATACAAAAAACGCATTTCAGGTGAGTTCCTCCCTAATCACCAAATCAAACAGAATCTTTTCATTAGGTTCTTCACATTTGCTCATCCTTGGAGCCTTAGAAACAGTGCCATTTATTTAAGGGGCAAAGGCTTCTATTCCAGAGTGCTTCTTGTACCAAAGAAAGAGCTTTCTTGGAGAACTGTTTTAAATCTTTCCTCCCTATTTCAATGTCTGCACATTACCCTCTGGGTTATCCGCTGCTTCAAGAGTGTTTGCAAGATATCTAGCTCTAGTAATAACTTATCCCAGGCTGAATAGCACTCATTTTTTTCTTATATGGATGACTTACTTATCTTTGCAGAGTCTTTTTCCAGATGTCAAGAGTGCTTAGCATGGGTTTTAGCTCTTCTGACAAAATTGGGATTCCAGATAAACATTCAGAAATCCTCCCTGACCACTTCACAGAAGATTTCTTTTATGATGTCTAATAGATACTCTGCAGCATATTCTTTTGATGCAGAGGAAGGTGGAGTTTTATCCAGAAACGTTTCTGAGCTTCTCATGTCTGTCTTGTACTTCAGCTAGAGAGATTCTCAAGATTATGGAGTTTATGACATCAGTTATTCTCATGATATCTCTCACTAGGTTGTATATGAGAAAGATTCTATGGTATCTAAAAAAGCATATGGACCCAACACTTGCAAACATCAGACACTGCTTATGGCCTTTTTATAAATGGAACTGTACTGGTGGAGACTATAAATGTATGTGATTATGTGTCTTCCCATTTTCTCTTTAACCTCCAAGTAAATTTACATCTACAGACACCTCACCATTTCCTTGGAGTTGGGCAGTTCCTATGGGGTTAAAGGTGCAAGAGTAGTAGGATTCTTCAGACAGGCTAAACCACATTATTTTTAAGGAGATGTAGGCTATAATCCATGCCTTTTAATCTCTTCATCATCTAAGGTCCCCTGGACCTCTCCTGATGATTGCAGATAACACAGCCATGATGTAGGTGGCACAAGTTCAAACTCTGTATATGAGTTAGGTATGATCACTTAGGAGTTAGCTCTTCAGTGTTATAAGCATACTATATTTTACTAGAGCAAAACACAGTGGCAGACAAACTGAGCAAGAGCAGGAGAGACCCTTACATTCCTTGAATTTGGAGTCTTCCAAATACTGATACAGTTCTGGGAAATACCTCAAAAACAGATAAGTTCATACATACTTTTTTCAATCCCTTGCAGGGGAATGTTTATGTGTTTCTACCCTTTTCACTGATATGTGGGATAATTCTGAGGATCCAGAAGGACTTACAAAAAAAAAAAAAGAAATGGTGACCCGCCCCCTCCTCGTTTGGCCCCAGTAATACTGGTTTTCCCTTTTTATGGCATTTGCCAAGGGCAATTACCACAAGCTTCCTCAATATTTGGATCAACTCACACAAGACAGGGAAAGTTTGATACACTCCAGTCTAAAGCATCTTAAATTATCTGTTTGGATTCTGATACCATTTAGGAACCTCTTTTTTTTCAGGCTGTGTAGCAGGTACTAAAGTAGACAAGCAATCTTGCTACTAGAAAATCTTAGCTTGACATGTGGAAGAATTTTCTATTTAGTGCTTACCCAATAACAAGTGCTCTAGCTGGAAAGTACCACTGGTGTTGAAATATTTGTGTGAGTTTCTAGCCGTTGGTCTTTTTACTACTTTGTCAAGATACTTCTTGCAGCTACTTATGTATGTCAGCGCATGGATCCTTCTGTTTTTTCAATGCTTTCTTAATAAAACAGTTTCTAATAAGAGTATTTCATCTACGATCACTTTGCAAACAGGTTGCTCCTTCCTGAGATCTTAACTTTCTGCTGGAAAAGCTAACTACATTTCAGTGTGAACCTGCATATCAGGCAGATTTAAAGTTCATTACATAGAAATGAACCTGCATATCAGGCAGATTTAAAGTTCATTACATAGAAATGAACCTGCATATCAGGCAGATTTAAAGTTCATTACATAGAAATGAACCTGCATATCAGGCAGATTTAAAGTTCATTACATAGAAATGAACCTGCATATCAGGCAGATTTAAAGTTCATTACATAGAAATGAACCTGCATATCAGGCAGATTTAAAGTTCATTACATAGAAATTAACCTGTATATCAGGCAGATTTAAAGTTCATTACATAGAACACCCCTCTTCTCCTTGCTTTAACATCTACAAGATAGGTATCTGAGTTGAAAACTGTCTTGGGGAGGGGGTTAAACCTATCTGGTCTGCTTTTGGGATAGGGTATTAAGAAGAACAAATTCCTCATTCATGCTCAAGGTTGTTTCAGAGTTTTTTTGAATCAAGCCATCAGTTTCTCAATGTTCACGCCCAATTGTCAGAACCATGGAGAAAGGATTATTCCTATTCTGGACATGCTTAGGTATGAGAGAACCAAGTCCTTTAGAAAAGCCAGTCAGCTACTTATTTCTTATGTTGGGACTAAGAAAGGACAACTCATGTGAAACACAATATTTCCAGTTGGTTTTCCTTGGATATTGCCTTTTGTTATATGCACCATTTCTAGACAATATTAAGGCATAGACTCAGAGAGATCTTTCTTCTTTGTTAGCCTATTGGAAAGACATGACTCTGGAAGCTTCTAGAGTCAGTTACATGGTCTTTTGTATATACCCGTAGACCTAGTTTGTATATTCCCATAGAACTAATTTCATACTGGATTCTTATCCTGTAGAACTAATTCCATACTGGATTCCTATCCTGTAGATCTAATTCTATACTGGATTCTTATCCTGTAGAACTAATTCCATACTGGATTCCTAACCTGTAGAACTAATTCCATACTGGATTTTTATCCTGTAGAACTAATTCCATACTGGATTCCTATACTGTAGAACTAATTCCATACTGGATTCTTATCCTGTAGAACTAATTCCATACTGGATTCTTTATCCAGGACTGACTTTTCTAGGACCATTCTCCAGGGGTTTCTGGATCCGTATCCTTGCTCCACCTAGGTTGAATAAGCATTGATAACCACTTGGACAGCTAAATATCAGTCACAGGGTGACTGAATTATCCTACTACAGCAAAGTGGTTAAACACTGTTAGATATTGTCATCAAGCAATTCAAAGATCCACAGTTGTTCGAGCGTTGGCATAAATTAATACTATAACACACAGGTATTCTGAAACAGCACATTAACAGTAGGCAGTATGCAGTCTAAGTAGTCATACATGAGAGGCTATTCCAACAAGTACGAGCGTACATTCAACTCTGTTTAAGCACCTATTGAACTAGCGCTCACAGAGGTGACACACAGACAATCTGAAATAATATGGCGAATGGATACTACAGTAAAGTTTTACACTGCAGGTTTAAGCCTTCTTATGGTCAATGCTGTAATTCAACCTGAATAGCTCATTGGAAGATAGCGTTCCCAATGAATGCATGCATAATATCAAGTGATAAGTATGCAGTCCAGCACCAACACTGAATTGAAGACATAATAGGCAAATATAACATGATTCCAATAGCTTGACAAATTACATTCTAATTTTGAAGCATAAGATACAAAACATTTTTACTTGCATGCACACATTGCAGGAACGCATGTAGCTCAAGTTTGCTGGACTCTAAGATTTAAAAATTGCGCCAGAGTTTTACACTACCCTAAGTAAACTCAGACGTGACGTATGTGGGTACAGGCAGGATTCCCAGTATGGTGAAACCTTTTATTTTCAGAAATTCACTACACTATGGTTCAAGTCATCTAGCTGTTAAAATAAAATCATGGTTTCTTTGCTTGTGAAAGAGAATCATGCTACTTCGGGCATTTTGATTGTTTAGTGACAGCACATAAGTGTAATTGCTGTTGGCTGTTTAGTCCCAGTTGCTTTTTTTAGACCTTTACACCTCTGTATCCCCATCTAATGCAGATTTGAGCTTGTTTCGGTCTGAGGTAAGTGTTTCATGTGTTTTTATTACTTTTTGTTACTTTTTTATCTGTTTTAAGTACTGCTTATTTAGTTAGACCAAACTGTAACTTTTTTTTATCAGTATAAGTTATTTGCAAGCAGTGTTCTGTTCATTCTGACCATACAAGAATAACTTTTATTTAAGTAAATTCCAGTATTGTATTTTGCTATTTAAACAGTCCGACTGTTATAATAAATGGCTGCTTTCTTGTGAAAGGAGAGATACACAAGCAGTGTTGATCACTTGGTGGCACATTATAAGCGTATATATTATTTATTGTTAAGATTCAAAATCATTTTACCAAACATTTGCACGTCTTTAAATTTTTTCATTGCTGCACCAGTTTGTGCTGCATGTTGCAGGATTGGAACTGACAGTATATCGATACAGGTGATTCAATCTGACTATTGATTCAGTAGAAATTTGACTTGGTCCATATGCTTTTGTGAGCTGGTCCACCCTCCCCCCACTCATCAGGTACTGAGTATAGTTATTCATCACCTTGGGACAGAGGTAGACTACTGATTGAGATTAACTGTTCCCCTCTGCTTCTGAAAGTATGTGTGATGGCAGGGATATTTGATTGGTGCTACACTGAAGTCAAGGTAGCTCCTTTTATTAAAGTGACTTGAACCTGTTTCAGTTTTCAAGCCTCTAGCTGTATGTTCTCCATTCACTCACTAAACACAAATAGATATCTCTGGTGCCATTCTGCACAAATCTGTTTATTTCTTTACAAACAGTGTAGCCTGTGTCCTTCCTTACATGCTACTTATTTACATTTTTTCTTATTTGTGTACTCCTCCAACTATTTCCTTAAAGCACTGGACATTATTGATGATCAGCCCACTTGTTTGCCTTCTTTTGCAATCCTCTTAGCATGTGTCCTCAGGCAGTATATGAACTGACTTATGCTCACTGATAATGAACTCATACTCAACAGGAATAACTCTAAGGAATAACTCTACCACGAGAGATGCAAATACAGTATTTAATTAATCTGTCATATAAAATCATATACATTGAGTCTTTCTCTCTCTCTCCCACACACACACACACACACACACACACACACACACACACACACACACACACACACCCTCCACCACTTTCTTTCTTACATTAAAAGGTCATACAGTGAAACTGTTAAAAAAAAACTCTTATCAAAGACTACTAGAAATAGAATTCTAAGCAGAAATCCATTACAACACTAGATTTAGAGCTAATCTTCTGCCTTACACACATGATTGTCATACTTTAAAGAAGCTAAGATGGCTAACACTTTTTGATAAAATGCAATAACAGGATAACACTACTTATAAAAAATCAAATAAAGTTAAAAAAAAACTGTAAAAGTTATAAAATGCAACATGTATACTTTATTTATCACAATATTGCTTTTCAGCCTTTTGGCAAAGATCAAGTGTAGAACCACAATATGGGTGAGTGTTTTCATCCATAGACTTCAGCAGACTGAAACAAAACACAATAACGTGCATCAATTTATTATACTTCAGTGCAATAAGAGATATTATTGTGAATAAATGGAACATTTTGAGCACTTTAGAAAACCATAAAGAGATTTTTGGAGAAAAACAGTTTTTACTAATCAAAGGGGACAGAATCAAAATTTTATTAAATTATCACTTAAGATATAGACAAGCACATATTTATATAAAATTAAAAAAAAAACATATTAACTTCTTCCTAGTTACATGCACTATACAGCACACATCCTTTTGTATAAATATCATTAGTGCAGCATTACAGAAATTGCTCAATTCCTGCCTTCCCTTAAACATTATTCCTCCTCCATTACATTATTTTGCATGTATTGTTCCCATGATTTCCATTTATTTATATGTAATTTGCTCCTAACCTTCGAAAAATCCCTACTTCCAGTTCTTTAATCTCAGTTGCAATATTCAATACTTCAAATACACTTGGTTTAGACTTTGATTTCCATTTTCTAGTAATTGTTTTTTTTTATCAGCCACCAGAATTGCACTAAACAAGGCCTTGCTATGTCTAGGCAATTCAGATTCTGCATACCAGCTCAAAATAAATATTTCCTTACTTACATTCATTTCCTCTTGCAATATTTCTGACAGAATTCTGTAAGGAATTTCTAAAGTCTGCCAACAGATCGCACTCTGAACTCCCAAAACAGCACATCTCTAACATTTGCCATCTACCTGCGGAAAATTCTTCGCAGTCATGTTGGGGTATAAACATATCTATGCAAACACTTCCAAGCAAACATGCTAAAAGTACTAAACTTTGATGCATGCTTATCATTGCTTATCCAATCTCTCTTCTCAATCTTTGCTGACCTCCTCTGATTGATTTCTATAGTTATCATGCAATATTTTATATGTCCTACTAATAATTCCTTTTTAACAGCAACTTCTGTACTAGATTAATCTAAAAAGTCTACGACAGTAGCTCTTCCACTAAGGATTCCTCTATCTCTTTCTCTTTGACTATACTCTGATTTCAAAACCTGGTAGGGAAGGCAGCCTCCAGCCTGCAGTCCAAATGTCTGCTTGGCCTCTTCTCATTCTGTTACATTTCCCTCTCTAGTTATTTGAACCCAATACCTTGCTTCCTGTGACAGTTTTGTCCAGTAACTTCCAGCCAATATTGCCTATTCTCTGTATCAGTAAAATTTCATTTATCTAGTCTCATGTTGGCTTAGTTCTTTGAATACTTTCTGCTACTTTATGAATATACTATTCCATATGGCTGCTGTTATCCTCCTTAAGGCTCTGCATCAAAAATCTCACTCTTATCTTATTTCTTGCATCCCCTCTCCCCCCTTTATATCATCATCCCTTTCCACTTTGAATTATAGCTTTCTGTTTGTATTATGTATCCATCCATCCATCCATCCATCTACAACCTCTTTTCCCATTTTTGCATATGGGGTCAGGGTGTCACTTCAACAGTGACAATCATCTAGAGCCAAGGTTTATACCACTGGGTGGCTAGCCCTGCCATGGTAATTCTTCCATACGCAAAAAAAGAAAAAGCCAGCAACTGTGGGCTGTGAAAACTAATTTTAATTAGTTAAACATGTAGTAAAACTTCAACTGAAAAACAACAGACTGGTTTCGGCTTGGATTTTACCTAGCCTTCATCAGTGTAAATTCACATTATACAATTGAAGTCATTTATATGTTAAAATTAATTGAACACAAAAATTGATTGGTGAGCTCATAAATATACATATAGACATTCATAAATATTCATTAAGTCCAGGCTGAAAAAGTGAACCCAGTTTAACTATCCATTTTTTCTCTTTTATATTGAGTTTACTGTGCCATCCTGATTTATGCGTTCTGTCACCGATTATTTTATCAATCACAGTAAAATGAAATTTGGCTGTACTATGTTTTAAAGTATATTTGTACAATGCATTACTGGCTCTTTTGCATTTGATGTCACTCAAATGTTCAGAAATCCGTAACCTGGAAGGTCTCGAAGAGGGGAGGCAGGAAACACAGGAAAAGTCACAAGCTTACAGAACCTTATGGAAATGTTGACCAACAAGTGAATATACATGTTAACAATAATGTATTTAACATCCCTGATACAGTTTTATCTGAAAAACATATTGCTCTGTTAAATAAAGGCCTTTCTTTTATTCCCAGTTTTTTTGTGTCTGAGGACATTTTTGCACAAGATAGGGAGGATTTGACCGTTTTTGGAATCGGACAACAATCTAATAATACCAATTTGAATACTACTGACCATCCTGAACAATGTTGTGAAAAATTATTTCAGGGTTTAAATAAAAACATGAAAGCACTGAGATCCAATGTATGGCATTTAAAATTATTTAAAGCCTACATGGTGAAGGGTATTACTCCCAGGGGCCTTATGGTGAAAATTCAACCTCTGGTAACCGAGCCTGATGAACAACTGACTAGAGACTGGATATCTATACAACAGGAATGTTCCATGAGATTCGTGGAAACACTATCTAATTACTATACAAGGACTATATATAGGGAAGCACTAAAGGTTAGCAAGTTAATTGAAGATTGTAATTATTATAAAGATCATTCTTTTTTTTCTAATTTTTTTGTCTAAACACAGTTCTGATTTACTCAATTTTGAAACTCAACTGAAGGAAAGAAAACTTAAAAGATTTACCAGAAATCAAACTGATTATGAGAAAGGGCAACCATTCAGACAGACTAGACATGTTAGATTTGAGGGCATTTACAGGAACACGAACCAAACCCCTAGACGTAAACGTCCTAGATCCATCCTTAAAAGACATGGTAATTTTACAGATTCCACAGATGGGGATACTTCCTCTGGTACAGATATAGATACACAACATGCCACAGACTCCCTGACTCCCAAACGTAATAACAATGGGACCCCTTTAGGCCTTATAAGAGGGGAGGCAGGAAACACAAGATTACAGAACCTTATGGAAATGTTGACCAACAAGTGAATATACATGTTAACAATAATGTATTTAACATCTCTGATACAGTTTTATCTGAACAACATATTGCTCTGTTAAATAAAGGCCTTTCTTTTATTCCCGTTTTTTTTGTGTCTGAGGACATTTTTGCACAAGATATAGTAGCATTTTGTAGATTGATTAATCTTAAATTACATTTTCAGGATCACAACGGACATGATCACATGACTGATAATTTTAGATATCATCCATCTACTTTTTCACCACCTATGCATCCAAGTGTAAGTTTATTTCAACATAGTGTTCTCAAAGATCTGCATTTTACCTCTAACATGATTCCACCTATGTTGAATAATATTTCTGAATCAGAGTCATCCAGTCTAACAGAACTTACTCATAATAAAGAATTAGTAATTATCTCTGCTAATAAAGGAGGGGCTGTTGTTATTATGAACTGGATTGATTATGATATAGAGGCCCATAAACAACTGGATGATGCCAGATATTATACAAAGATGCCAATAGATCCCACATCCATGTTCAAACAACAAATTGACACATTTTTGAACACAGCATTGGAAAATGGTATTATAACATCTGATACTTTGAAACATCTGACGATTACTGATCCTGTTAGTCAATACATCTACTTTCTACCTAAAATTCATAAGGATCCTTTACATCCACCAGGTAGACCAATTGTGGCTGGAAATGGGTCCTTAACCGAGCCCCTTTCTGAATATTTGACTAAATATTTGAAACCTTTACTTAAATGGTTAAGATCTAGGATACAGGATACCACGACATTTTTGGGTATCATTAATGATATGCAGATTGAAGATGATTGGTGGTTATGCACTTTGGATGTGAGCTCACTATATACGAATATACCACACTGGGCAGGTTTAGATGCTATTGAATATTGGCTTTATAAATCTAATATGTATAAACCCGGCTTCAACACTTTTTTGATATGTTTGACTGAACATGTTCTCACTAAAAATGTGTTTTTTTATGATAAACAATGTTATCTCCAAGTCAAGGGTACTGCCATGGGGGCGTCTTTTGCCCCTATTTATGCAGACTTATACATGGCATACATTGAGGATCACATTATATATGATGACACACACAATCTCTACTTGCCAAAGATTGACATTTGGCGTAGATATTTGGATGATTGCTGGATGGTGTGGAGGTCTGATACTGAATACTTGCAGGAATTTGTTCAATACCTTAATGACAACAAATGGGGATTACATTTTACCATCAATTTTGATCAACACA
Source organism: Protopterus annectens (assembly GCF_019279795.1). Taxonomy (NCBI): domain Eukaryota; kingdom Metazoa; phylum Chordata; order Ceratodontiformes; family Protopteridae; genus Protopterus; species Protopterus annectens. Next base: position 822,070,151 of record NC_056745.1, read on the forward strand.
AGATTACCTATTTGGATGTCATGGTAACTAGAAATGCAGATAACACACTCAGTACTCAAGTATTCAGGAAATATCCTGAATATAATACTTTACTCCATGCATCCAGCTTTCATCCAAAACATATAGCCAGGAACATTCCAAAATCGTAATTTATCAGAATGAGACGTATTTGTTCAGAAGATAACACTTTTCAAACTTTTAGTCAAGATTTGACTGATAGATTCAGAGAAAGAGGTTACAGCATGGGTTATGTCACCACTGCCAGGAATTATGCATCACACCTGCCCAGAGATGAACTCTTAAGATACAAAAATAAACTCTCACACAAACATAATATTTTGCGACTCACCACTACTTATGGGAGGAACATCAACAAATTCATTGATATCGTAAAATGCCATTGGAATATTCTTTTAGCAGATTTTGCTTTGTCCAACTATATACCTCAGTCATGTCTATTTTCTTTCAGGAAAGGGAAGAATGTAGGGGCCTTTTTCAATCATTATAAGCACCATTCTGAATCTAAACAACTACATATGGCCCAAACGTCAATATTGAGTGATAAGCTCATAGGCTGTATGACATGTGGTCATTGTTGTAATTGTAACAAGAACAAAACAATTGTTCAGCAACAACAGCAGCAATGTATATGATATCAAGTTTTTTGCCAATTGCAATACTGATTGGATTATTTACATGGCTTGTTGTAATTGTCATGCTTTTTATATTGGCCAAACTTCGAGACCTTTCAGGTTACAGATTTCTGAACATTTGAGTGACATCAAATGCAAAAGAGCCAGTAATGCATTGTACAAACATACTTTAAAACATAGTACAGCCAAATTTCATTTTACTGTCATTGACAAAATAATCGCTGACAGAACGCATAAATTAGGATGGCACAGTAAACTGAATATAAAAGTGAAAAAATGGATAGTTAAACTGGGTTCACTTTTTCAGCCTGGACTTAATGAATATTTATGAATGTCTATATATGAGCTCACCAATCAATTTTTGTGTTCAATTAATTTTAACATATAAATGACTTCAATTGTATAATGTGAATTTACACTGATGAAGGCTAGGTAAAATCCAAGCCGAAACCGGTCTGTTGTTTTTCAATTGAAGTTTTACTACATGTTTAACTAATTAAAATTAGTTTTCACAGCCCACAGTTGCTGGCTTTTTCTTTTTTTGCTTATGTTCATTTAGCTGTGCAACAGTTTCCATGCAGGGGAAGGTTATTTGAATTCTTCCATACCATACACTCACATGCACGCTTACACCTATAACTAATTTAGAGTGTCCACTCCACCTACTGCATGTCTTTGGAATGTAGGTGGAAACCACAGTCCCGAGAGGAAACCCATGCAAACACAGAGAGGACATGCAGACTTTGGATAGAAGGCATCCCAGTCAAGGATTGAACTGGAGAACCTCTTATCTGTGAGGCAGTAACACTATCTGCTGCACCACTGTGCTGCCATATGAGCCTTAATTATGTATTCCAAAATATCCCTTCAAATCAGGTAAGCCAGTCTCGTCATATTCTATTGGAAGAATCAACTTATCCCACTTGACGCTTGCCCTCTTCCCCTTCCAGATAAATTGCTTCAACTCTTTATTTGTTAGTATTCACAACTTCTCCTCTGGTTGATAAAAATATGCTTGACCTGTACATAAAATTAAAGGTACTAAAAACATTTTCACAGCTTGAATCTTGCTACGCATACCCATAAACAAGAGCTTCCAGTTCCTCCATTTTTCCATTATATTTTGTTTTGTCTCTTCCCACATATCCTTAACTGCCATTAACAGAAGATTTTTAAACCATACTCCTAAATACTTCATTTTATTGGGTAACCATAAATATGAGCATTGCTAAACCAGATCACATGTGGGTACATGATTTATAGCTAAGTCCTTTATTTTATCTTCATTAATTTTATATCTCAAACATTTTTAAAACTGTCTAAAACATTTTCCACAACACTGAGCTGTCCTTTTCTGGTTATATCAGGTACAGAATAATATCATCTGCAAATAAAGCCAACTTTTATCTGATTACCATACCAATTATATCGTTGAATTTCTGAGTCCCTTATTTTTCTTTGACAATGACTATAAATATAAATCAAATAACAAAATGAAAAGAGGACAACCCTCTCAGTTTCCTCTATTCAGGCACAACCTATCAGAAAGCAATCCTTCCACTTTCATTTTGCCTCAGATCCCTCAAATATAATCTTAATTAACCTTATTATTATTTCAGGGAATGCAAATGATTCCATTGGCCTACTCATAAAATGCCAGCTTGCTTTATGGAATGCTTTCTATGCATCAAGATCTACCAACCACAGCACTATGTTCTTACATTCTGCTTCCCTCTGGATTATAATTGCTCTATTAATGTTGTTAAATGTTTGCCACCTCTCCACAAAGCCACACTGATCCATATCTATCAATTTTGGCAACACATTTGCCATACTTTTAGCTATAACAGAAATAAAGACTTTATAATCATGATTTAAAAAAAACTGAAATGGTTCTATATGAAGCTGGATCTGATGGGTCTTTATGTATCACAGCCAGGTCTAAACTAAAAGAACGAAATGACATAAGAGCAAATGCTCTTACATCGACATGTAAAACCCGAAAGCACAATACAGGGAAGTTATGGAAGAGCGATTTTTTTTTCCCAGAGAAAAAAAATCGTTGCTCCAAAAAAAAAAATAAATGTACAGACAAAATAAAGTGGGGAGCTTTACCCTCCACACCCCTACTTAAATATACCAACTCCGAGATCACATGACAGTGGAGGAAATGGCAAAGTCCCGAGAATGGCTGCTGCTCTGTTACTCCGCTGTTTTTTGCTTTCAGGTTTTACGTGTTGATGAAAGAGTGTTCCCTCTTTTTTCATTTTGTTCTTTTAAAATAGACCAATCATAGCCACCACATTTTTCTTCCAAGAAGTTGGTGCTTCCTCTCCTTTTAAAATACTGTTAAACAAAACTCTTCAGATCTTTATCACTTTCTTCCCTCCTAGCTTCCAAACTTCCAGAGGAATGCCATCTTTTCCTGGAGACTTTCCTGCAGATTTATTATATGTCACCAGTTTTATCTCATTTCATCCTATTTTAATCTATAAATTGTTGAGCCTCATCCATCTTGAACCTTGGCCTACTTAAGTCTTCCAGAAATATTTCCATCTGTGCTCTTTCTCAAATTCCAAATTTCTCTTCTTTACACAAATTTTCATAACATTTCTGAAATATCTCTAACATTTCTAAAGGATCTGTGGTTATTTGTCTTGTTATAGGCACCCTAGATTTGGCAACAACCCTTTCTACTTTCTGTTGTCTAAGTCATCGTGCTAAATTTTTTTGTGCTCTGGCGTTAGTATCAAAAACAGCTGCTTAACAGCTCATGATTATTAACCAGATACTACCTTATTTTGTCTTTAGCACTTTGTCATTGTGTGTCTTCTTGTGGTGTGATATTCCCCTTATTCTGCAATACTATTCCAAAATGTGCATGCTGATTGCCAGTGTGCCCGTTGTAAATCCCACAATACACTTGTATTATATTGTGGTATATTGAAGATTTACCCACAGTTGGCTTCACCCTTGTGATTAAACCACGCCAACCGTGGATAAATCTTCAATATACCACACCATGTTGTTGGTTATTGCTTAAGTAATCACTGCTGTTCCAGAGATATGTACATATGTTTGAAATGTGTGGACATAATTTGATTCTATCAAGTTTAGACTCTGCCCATTGGAAGCTACAGTGCAAACTTCTAGAGCTCCATTGGATGGAATGAGTTAAAGAGTCTGCCAACAAATTGTCCTGTGAATGGATATGTGCAGCTGTGAGTGACATTTTTTTCTGTGTGGCAAGGTCCCAGGCTTTCTGAGTCAGTCTGCACAACTGGTACAATCTGATCCCTCCTTACTTGTTTATGTTGTCTGCGAACACTCATAAGGTACCTGGTTTCATGAGATGTGAAAAGACCTGAAGAGCTTGGATGAGAGCCCTCGTTTCCTCCATGCTGAAGTATTTCTTTAGTAGCATTGGCTGCCATCTGCCTTGTATGCTTTGGGTGCCTGTCCAGACTCCACATGCCTCATCCGAGGCATCTGTGTGCATTTCATGAACTGAGGCTAGAGGATTGAAAGGAAGCCTTGGGCTGAGTTTCACCTAATCCTTACAGCATAAGAGTTCCTGTTTGACACAGGGTAAAAGGGGACTCACTGTGTCCAGATGGTGAGTGTGCTGAGACTAAACTATTTTCTGATACCATTATATTTTCCTTGTATGCAGTCTGGCAAGGGGGAGCATTGGGATAGTAGCTGCCCTGAACTCCAGAGCCCTTAGGATCTTCCTGTCTGATAATTTGCTGAGGGAGGCAAGGTTGGGGAAGTAGTTGGTTATACTCTGGACCATCTCATGAGGTAAGGAAGTCTGCAGCCCAGAAAAGTACAGTTGTGTACACTTACCATAAATGTAGATGTTCGAGTGTATTCACTGTTGCAGTTATTACATTTGGGTAATCTGCTAGCAGGTTGCCCTCAGTCAGCCTGATTAACAAAGTCTTGGGTCTTGCATCAGTTGCTGTCCCTTCTTCTATGACGTCAGGTTGTCAGGGGTATAAAACATGCAGCCAATGCCATTACATCAGTTTTTCTTGCCCCAAATGTCAGGTGCCCCCCAAATGAGGAGCAAATAAAATTGAAAACACAAAAAATATACCTCCAATCTCAAAAGCAAATACACCAAAAGGGCTTTTAAGCATAGTGAAAGAAAGTAGAGATATAGCCAGAGAACAATAGGGGGTTGGAGGGAGGGTAACCAGGACTGCAACAGTGAATACACTCGAACATCTACATTTATGGTAAGTGTACACAACTGTACTATGTTCTTCGTGTTTCATTTTGCAGTCATTACATTTGGGTAGATTCCCAAAGCTATGGTTAGGTGGAGGGAATTATACAGCATTAGTACCAGCTATAAGGTCCTGCAGGACAGCAGTGGCAAAGCCAGCTCTGGATTTAGAGAAAAGTGGTAAATGTTAATGTTTGGTGAATGTATGAACTGTGTTCCAGGTAGCAGCTTCTAGAATGTCCCTGGTGGGAACACCTCTGAGAAAGGCTGTAGAAGTAGATGCAGCCCTGGTGGAATGGGATCTGATCCCCTGGGGATTAGTTTTCCATGGTACATATAGTAGAAATGAATACAATGGCTTATCCATTTGGAAATGGTTTGCTTTGAAATAGCCTTTCCCTCTGCCCCTGCAGCAAATGCCACCAGCAGCTGTTCAGATTTTCTTTGAGATTTTGTCCTGTTTAAGTAAAATCTAAGTTGTCTGTGTACATCCAATGAATGCAGAATCTGCTCCTCCTTGTTCTGTGAATTGGGAAAGAAAGTTGGCAAATGAATGGTCTGATTAAGAGCCACACTGGATACCACCTTAGGCATGAAGGATGGATTGGCCCTGAGAGATACCCTGTCCCCATGAAAAATGATGAAAGGCTCCACTGCCATAAGAGCCTGCAATTCGGAAATCCTTCTAGCTGAAGTGACTGCTAAAAGGAAAGCTGTTTTCCAGGAGAGAAATTGTAAGTCTGCAGTAGCAGCTGGCTCGAAAGGAGGGAGAGTGAGCTTTTCCAATACAAAATTGAGGTCCCAGGCAGGGGTTGGAGCTCTCCTGGGTAGTCTTAAGTTTTTGGCCCCTCTGAGATATTGCTTTAGCAGAGGATGAGAGAAGAGGGGAGGTTCTTTGTTGTAATGAGCTGAAATGGCTAAGGCATGGATATTTATGGAAGAAAGGGACAGGCCCTTGTGAAGCATCTCAGTTAAGTATTGTAAAGTCTGAGGAATGTTGGGCACTGCTGTGCTTATCCCTTGAGACTGGTTCCAGGCTCAGAATCTTTTCCATTTGTCAGCATAAGATTTTCTAGTACTAGATCTTCTCGCCTCCAAAATTACATCCAACACAGGTTTGCTGAGGGATGCTAAGGGTGAATTAGCCACACTGCAGGATTCAAAGTTTGGAGCTGAGTGTGCAGAATTTGGTTGTTCTGCTGAGACAGCAAGTAAGGTGTCTGAGGCAGGTGCCATGGTGGAAGGTGTGACACATTGTGCAGGACTGGGTACCAGTGTTGGCAAGGCCAGTCTGGAACAATCAAAATCATTTTTGGTTTGTCCTGTTTGACTTTTAGTAGAACTTTGGAGAGCAAAGGCAGAGGGGGAAAGCCATAGACTTTTTCCAGCTGAAGGATAGAGCGTCCACTTTCCAGGCTGTTTTATGATTAGTTCTTGTGCAAAATTTGTCCAACTGATAGTTCTGGGGTGAGGCAAAAAGATCTATGTCTGGGCTCCCCCATTTGTGTGTCAACATGTTGAAAATCCGTGGTTCCAGTTTCCATTCGTGTGGGTCCATGAGATTTCTGCTTAGTTCGTCTGCCAGAGTATTCAGCTTTCCTTGCAGGAATTGAGCTTGTAGCTGTACTTCATAGGTCAAGGCCGTGTTCCACAATGCCATGGCTACTCTGCAAAGGGGGTAGGAGTGTGTACCCCCCTGCTTGTTTATGTACCACATAACTGTGGTGTTGTCTGTCTTTATCATTAATTGTCCTGGATGAAGGTAGTCCTTGAAGGTTGTCAGTGCATTCTGTACAGCTAGCATTTCTTTTTGATTGATATGAAGGTGCATTTGATTTGGGCTCCATTTGCCCTGAATGCACTTCCCTGCCAGATGTGCCCCCCAAGCATAGTCTGATGCATCTGTAGTTAGGGTTTGGGTGGCAAGGGGTGGTGTGAATGGCAGTCCCTTGGTTTGGTGGCAGCCTCTGCCCACCATAGGAACTCTAGTTGCAGGTAAGGTATGATAGGGATCATTGTTTCCAGGCTGTGACAATGCTGACTCCATAGACTTTTTAAGAACTACTGAAGTTTCCTCATATGCAGTCTTGCATATGGAATTAGAAGAATGCAGGAGGCCATGAACCCCAAGGCTTGCAGTATTTGCCTTGCAGAAAGCAGGGTTTTTGTGGCCACCTGTTTGAAGGAAGTCATCAAATGAATTTGCTTCTCTGGCGTAAGGAAAGACATTTGGGCAGTTGTATTCAAGCTTACACCCAGGAATGTAATTTTCTGAGAGGGTCCAATTGTGATTTCTTTTCATTTATAGTGTACCCTAGACAAGTTAGAAACCTTTTTACAAAGGCCAGATGGTTTAGAAAAGTGTCCTTGTTTTCTGCCTGAATTAGACAATCGTCCAGGTATGGATATATTTGAATATTTCTTTGCCTGCAAAATGCAATTACTGGAGCCAGGCACTTTGTAAAGACCCTGGGTGCAGTAGATAAGCAAAAGGGCAGTGCAGAGAACTGGTAATGCAAGTAGCCTGCTTTAAAGCAGAGGTATATTCTGCAAGATTCTCTGATTGGGATATGCAGGTAAGCCTCTTTTAAATCTAGAGTTGCCAACCAGGCATCTTTGCCTAGCATAGGATGCAACTGTTGAAGAGTCAGCATCTTGAATTTTGGAATGTCCAGAAAGGTGTTTAGAGTAGATAAGTCTAGAATTGGATGCCATGATTTGTCTTTTCTGGGTACCCGGAAAAGTCTTGAATAGAAACCTTGTCCCTTTTCCTCTTCTGGTACTAGTTGAATAGCCCCCATGCTCATGAGGGAAAGTACTTGTTTCTGGGCCTCTGCCCACAGATTTGGAGGTAGGTCTGGCCATCCGTTTGGAATTGGCAACGTGTGGAAATGAAATCTGTATCCCTGGGATACTATATTTAAAACCCATTTGTCCTGGGTTATAAGTTGCCAGTTTCTTGCATGAAGAGCCGGTTTTCCCCCAAAGGGGTGGCTAAAAGGTAAGTGCTTGGTAAGTGTAAAGGGAAGTCATTGAGACTGCTTACAATAGGGAGGTGTCTTGTTGTTTCCAGATTTGGAAGAGGAGGCATCCCATTGTTTTGTTCTGAAAGTCCCTTGCGACTGAAACCTGGAGCCTTTGGAATGTCTGGGTTTGACTTGAGTGGCTCTCAAAGGAAGTGGAAAGGACCAGTTCTTAGTAGGCCAGTGCCTACTAAATCTTGGAGGTTGCACCTGTAAGAAATCTTTCACAGCTGCATAGATTTATCGTTATCTTCCATCTTTTTTAAAACTTCTTCAGCCTTATTACCAAAGAGACGGTCCTGTTGTAAAGGAGCATCCAACAATTTTGCTTTAACATGATCAGGCAGATTTTGCTCTTTGAGTCAAGCATGCCTTCTTAGCACAGACCCAGTTACAGCAGCCCTGCAAGAGGCCTCCAAAGAATCAAAACCACATTCCTAAGTATGTTTTCCAACTTGTTCAGCTGAATGCAATAAATCCTGTAAATCTTTGTTTCCCACACAGTCAGAAATGAACATAATTTTCTGGTTAAGCAGTCCCATGATATGCTGTTGATATTTTAGCATAAGAAATTGACAGTTTAAAGCCCTGATTGCCAAGATTGCAGAAGTGTAAACCTTCTTACCCCATCTATCCAGCGCCCTGGAATATATATCAGAAGGGGTAGGGTTTTTAGCAGTAGAAGCCTTAATGCCCTTGGAACCCTGAGAAATGGTTTCAGGATCTGCAACAGGATTTTTGAAAAGGAATTTTTGGGAGTTAGGAACCATGTAGTATCTGTCTGGCTTACAAAGAGCCAGAGGCAGAGAATCAGGAGCCATACTAGATTCTGAAAAAACATCATCAACAAAGTCTAGAACAGGAGGTATAGCCAAAGGCCTATGCTGCGGAAGAAGAAGAAAATCCCTAAGTCTCTTTTTAGATTCAGAGAAATCCTGACTTTCCCAGTAGAAATGTTCCCTTAAGGTATGTAAAGTTTCCCCAAAAGAAAAATCCTCAGGGGGAGAAGCAGAAGGAATGGAATCTTCTGCATCAGTCCTCATAAGTAGGTATAGACAATTCCTGTTCATTAGAAGAGTCAAAAGAAATGGAATCCTGTTCAGAAGATTCATAATCAATGTCTTGCCTAGGCCTCTTAGAAGGGGGGGGGGTTGGCTACCCCTGATCAGAGTAAATAAATCTTCAGCCATTTTGATAATTTGTTTTTTAGGCATAGGGGCCTGCACATGTGGCCCAGGCATAATTTTTTTAGGCATAAGTCGAGATTTTAGCCTTAGTTTTGAGGATGGCATCGGTCTAATATACAAATCTGTAGCCCTGAAAACACCCTCAGAAGCCAGTGCCTGCACAGCGGCTCTGGGCCCATCCAAGGTAGAAACATCCGCAGGTTCCATAATTGAAGCATCTTGTGGCATAGCAGACTCTGAATGGGTCTCAGTAGAGGCCTGTGAATCAGAAGTAATGGGTATCAGGGGCTGCGAAAGTGCCTCACTGAGTACTGGCGAACTGGCGACTGGCTTAGGAGAAGCGTCCTTGGCAGTTTTGGACCTCAACGACCTGTCTTTTTCTTTGCGTTTGTTAGGTGTTCCGCTAGTCGGATTGCTAACTGATGACATTTCTGGATAATTAAAGCATGAGCCAAAATATTTAGAAGCAAAAATGTACTGACGTTTGATAGTGCATTGATTAAATAAAGCAGAAAACCGACAGCAAGGTATGTTGTGGTCAGGGCCTAGGCAAGGAATACAGTACAAATAAAAATACTTATGAGGTATTTGCTTCCCACAAGTAATGCAATTATGAACTTTTACTGACATCGGTAAGGAGCAAGAAAAAGTTTCCCCAACGGGGTACTTAGCCTTTTAGTTGAAGACTTCAGATCTGAAACTCAAAAACGAAAATTTCAGGAGTCGGCCGACCGGCACTTGCAAACTGCTTCTGCTTCAGGCACCACGCAGCAAGAAAGACTGATGTAATGGCATTGGCTGCATGTTTTATACCCCTGACGACCTGACATCATGGAAGAAGGGACAGCAACCGACGCAGGACCCAAGACTTTGTTAATCAGGCCGACTGAGGGCAACCTGCCAGCAGATTACCCAAATGTAATGACTGCAACAGTGAAACACGAAGAACATCCAAGTCCTATGATGGTAGCAGGGAGGATTTTTTGTGGTTGATCATAAACCCCAGCTGAGTTAGCAGTAAAAGGAGGGTGAACTAGAGATGCTGTAAGAGCATTTGTGGTGAAGTAGCTTGGATCAACAAGTCATCTAAGTAGGGAAAAATCTGGGTTTGGCAGAAGGTGATCAATGGTGAAATGCACTTTGCGAAAACTCTTGGGGCTGTGGAAAGTCCAAAAGGCAAAGCAGTAAACATATAGTGAGAAGACCCAATACAAAACCTGAAAAATCTCCTGCAAGGAGTCTGAATTGGTGTATGGAGGTAAGCATCCTTTAGATCTAGGGATACAAAAAAAAGACTAAGGCAGAATGAAAGAAAGCAGAGTGTGCAGTGAGAGCATTTTGAAATCTGGTACTTCTAAGAAGGTCTAAAGGGTAATCCACTATTTTTACTTTCAAGTCCTCAGGACTAGACTGGCTACTTAACCATACATACCTGAAGATTACAGAGCCTGTAGCAGTTGCTCTGGATGAGGTATCTACAACATCAGAAATGCATTTAAAATTTTTGTTTTGCCACTTGTAAAGCCTGATTAAGTAAGGTAACGTGTTGTTTAGAGCTAGTATCCTGCAAATCCACCACTACCTTGCTTAAGGAACTGAGAATGCATATCAAGTATTTGGTCATCTGAGTTTGGTAATTAGTAGCCTTGAATGCCAAACTAGAAAAGATATGAATCTTTCTGCCCCACCTATCCATAGCCCAGCTACCCTTGTCTGATGGGAGGGAAGTGGCATTGGGAAGGAGTTTAGAAGGCTTGTCAGACAAGAGGGAAATAAAAGAAGGGTCTTCTAGTGGATTTGTAAACAAAAATGTAAGATCATCAGGGTCTTTATAAAATCTGTCTGGTCTTTGGGAGCCATAGTCTGGGAGTCAGGGGCAGCTGAAATGGATTGGAAAGCATCCAAAAAAAAGCCTGAAGAATAGGACATACAGGGGATGAGGATAGGTGCTAATTTCCAAAAGGGTGTGGTATCTTATTTTGTACCTCTGAGATCTGCATAGACTGCCACTCAAAATTCTTCATCATATTTAAGATTGTCTCTCCAAAAGAAGTTTTTGCTCTTGAAGAATCAGGTAAAATAGAGTTGTCATCATCCAAAGGGACTTGGCCAGGAGAGGGCATTTGAAAGGAATAGGCCAGAGAATGGTCAGAATCAGAAACCTCCTTCATATTCAGAGGAAGATGAATCCACAGCAATTTTTTGAGGGGTGGAGGGAGGGGGTTGAGAGGAGACAGAAAGGGGCTTCAGAGCCAAAATAGCCTTAAACAAACCTTAAGAGTAATCCATTACTTTTCCCTAGAAGAGGTTGAGAGGAAGCAACATGTTTTGTTTTCTGACTCTTCTTTTTGAGTGTGACATCTGCTTGTACTAAACACAGAAGCTCATTACCCTGACTTGCCCTGACTAGGTTGCTTAGGATCTTTTCCCTAACCAGGATCTGAGGTGATTTCCAGTGGGCCCTCTGATATGTTGATTTGTGGTTCACCTCTGTCTGTAGAATCCTCAGTCATCAAGGCCTCTGATACCATACTGGCTTCCAAAGGGGTCTTGGTAGAGAACGCATCTGATAAAGTATCAGATGTATCATGGGTTTTTAAACCAAACGTTTCAGACATATCATGGGTTTTGAAATCTCAGCACGTATGTCAGAGTCAGAAAGGGCTAACTGAGTCTTCTGTCTAGGTGTTTTAAGCTTTTTCTTAAGTGGTGGAGGTATGTCTGGGGAAGCAGAAGCAAAATCTGCCATCTTCGAGATGGCCAAGTGACTGCGATGTTAGGTCTCAAAGAAAGTGTTAAGTGAAGACATGCAAGGTGTTAAGTACAAACATTTAGCAGATAGAACAAGTTTTGTACTTGTGTTTCACTCAAAAGCAAAAGAGACACTGGGTATGCAAGTCTTTGTACCCTACCCCACTTGCACTTAACCCTTCTAGCTGACATCTAATACCAGTAAGAAAAAAGTTAAGAAATATAAAGGGAGGTTCACCAATGGGGCACTTATTTGACTTTTGGAAGCAACAGTACCAATGACCAATTAAAGTAAGTCTAATGGACATGTGATCTCTGTTTGGGCTGGCTGTGAGATAGTCTGAGAAATTACTCTGGTACATCCATCTATATACCCCTAACCTTGCAAGCTGAGGTCAAAGGTCAAATGTACAAAACTGGGAAGGTAAAGATTTGGTACCCCAGCTGGATAATAGTAGTGATAACTCACCTATTAGGAAGACTGCAACAGTGATTTCAGTCAGAACATCTTCCTTTGCTATTTTGTCAAGTATCTAGCTAAGTGTAGAGCAGCCCGCTAAAAAGCATTACCCCAAAAGTATTACTTTAAATCACATAGCTCTCAACTCTACAGATTTTCACAGAATGCCCAGATTTTTGCCTCAAATTTTTGGTCCTCATAAAATTTGTGGCAAGTCACCGAGGAATGATGTCAGTAAATAATGGCATACATTTGAGTTTCATATTTTATATCATTCAGAAAATGCATGCTAACATAAAACATGTTGTTCTAAAAACTTTCTAAGTTTATAAGAGCAATATTTAAAATCTATCCCTCCTTTTGGGCCTTTGTGCCCCCATTATTTTAGGCTTTGTCCAGATATTGCGTGCTAAGAGGATGAGTGGTATAGACTTCTCCTCTCTTCTCTGCCCAACAGCTCCCAGTTTAGGTAGTTACAAACCCCTCTTGCACCACTCCTCATAAATCACAAAAAAGAGGATCTACAGCCAAGGGTGTGTAGTTTTCTTCTATTTCTGTAGCCGGCCTAGTGGAAATGGGCGTCCTGAGACAACGTAGCAATTGTCTCAAGTTTACTGAGAACCAACTTATTCTTCAGCAAATTGCAAAAGAATACGGACTGCCACCAAAGCTAAAGATAAAATCACCTTTAATAAAACTTCTTAAAAACTTCTTCAAAATCCCAAAGATAAGTTCTGTGATAAAACGGTTCTGGCTGTAATACGGATAAGCGCCTTCGGTTAAAAGCTTTTTCAAATGCTTAAATGCCAGCTCAAATTACTCTCACTATATACTACATTCAGTCTTTTTTACAAAGTTAAGTTCTATTATCCATTTGGCCTCTTCATATTCAGTGTCACTCACTATATCACCACCCCTGATGTTACTCACCATATGCCAAATCACCATAAATTTAAAATAATGTCCTTGATTACCAGATATGTGTCTATACAGGGCATTGTGTTCATTTTTCAACCTGATAGCTGACAAATGATTCAGTATCCTCTGCTTAAGCATGCAGTTTGTTTTCCCTATGTAGTAACAATTGCATGTCTGACAAGTAGCAAAATAGACTACATTTGTGGTCCTGCAGTTAGCTCTGGTGTTGAAAGAATATACCCTGCCTGTGATAGGATGAACAAAATTAATGGCCCGATTAATGTAATACATTCCTTACATGACCCACATGGTCTAGTGCCTCTCCTCACTTCAATCCGCTGTTTGTCACGTCTGTCCTCATTACCCAGTAAGTCTTTCAAGTTTTTATTCCTCCTGAAGCCAAAACTAGGTTCTTCCCCCACAACTTTCCTGATCCCCTCATCGGAAAGTAAGATTTTCCAATTTTGTCTGACTATATTACATACCCCATTTATGCTGTTGCTATATGTGAACATAAGTCTCATTTTACCATTCTGTCTCTGCCCACTATTGACTACAGGACCCCTCCATGCATCATGTTTCAACTATGGACGCATTCTATCCTTCCTGAAATCACTATTGGTCTGTATAATCCGCTGGACCTTCTGCCTATTGTAACTCCTTTCTATGAAATTCCTTACCCAGAAGATTCGCAATCAACTCTATTCTGCCCTTCTCCATCAAATTCAATTCTGCCAGTATTCGAGAGACTGCATCTATGTCATAATCATTACTTATTACGGTGAAAAGACTTTTCATATCTAGTGTCACCATAATATAATGCCCTTCCTCACCTACTCCTATACTCTCTCTCAATGATGTCAAAAAATGTCCTGCATCTCTTAATACCTCTTTCAAAGAGTTCAGACAAGGTCTCAACATACACTCTAACCCAATGGAAATGTTTTCAGTAATCCATCCCCTCCCTGAGACAGTGGGTCTTGGGGGGGGGGGGTTGTGCAAGTTCTTGTGCACCTTTGGTAATGCTTTAAATACAGGAGTTATGGGATGCTCTATCCACAAAAATTCGAACAGCTCCTTATCTAACAGACCTGTAGCTTCCTTACGCTTCAGTCGATACCTCTTGTATAAATTTATTAACACTGACAGGGAAAATCGGAGTGAAGGTGGAGGTGTCTGAAAGCAATTCTGCCAACTTATCATGATGAAAACTCTTACTCATCACCCCCCCTCCATCTGATCATTTAATGTGAGTATTATGTTGTAAATTCTTTAGGGCCTGTCTTTGTGTAGCAGTCAAGTTATGAAACTTCCTACTGTGTCCATTTTGTAGATACAACATGATTTCTTGTTCACAAACCCTGATGAACGTTTGCATGGTGTGATTGAACACTGGTAGAGAACTACTAGGTTGTCGCAAAGAGTGGTGTTGCACCTGGTTGTTACCCCCAAATAAATCTTTTAACATTACATTCCTACCAAACATCATAATTTCTAAAATTATTTCACTAAAATACTTTCATGACCCGGGACAAAAGTTAGTCCCTTGTTTAATACATATAGCTCGTCACTAGATAAAACATGCTCAGATAAATTAAGCACAATACTATTACCAGTCACTGTGAGATCCTCCGTTTCTTGATCTCTCTGCTCTTATGTTGTGGACATTGCCAATCTCCTTTCTTCTTCACTGATTCTGGTAAGGAGGCAAAAAAACATCCATTCTCCTCTCCAACATCTGGTTCCTTAGGTTGTGCTCCTGTGCATGTAATGGAATAGTTAATTTGGCAGCTCACAGCAGCCCCTGTATGCTTGGGGCCCAAAGCAGCCAAATCACTGCAACAGTCTCTCCGTTCCTCTTGTTGTCCATCATTTATTTCCATACTTTCCCTTCTGTTCATGTTAAAGCTGCAGTTCACTGTACTTCTCCCTGGCTCCACAATGCTTTGCTTACTCTGCTTCTCCCTTGCTGCAGTCAAGTAGCTTAGCGTTGGTGTCTGGCATCCCCTCTCATTGCTCCACTCTTTGTTGGAATAGAAACTGTTACGCCTGGGCTTCCGCAAATAAGCAGGCTTCCCCACAGTCTCTGTCAAGCCATTTGCTTGCATATCCACATTGTTGATGTTTTCCTTAAGGCAGACAAAAATCTGGCCTTTCATAAAATCATTGTAGTCCCTCTGCAGTTTCTTTGTTTTAGTCTGCTGCAGTTTATGATCAATGGTGGAAAAAGTTCAGTAAGCATTTTCTAGCTGACCAACATATCTCTCCTCCTTTAACTCAGTCTCTAGTTGCTTCTTCAAAAACTTTACATCTTTACTTAACGGTTGTTCTTCTGGAGCAAAAATCTCCAGTAATAAATGCATATAGGAAAAGCCAGTATTAATGTTTAGTCTGCTACCACTTGGCAAGGAGTTCCGGATAATGCTCATCTTGTGAAGGCATGCCAAAGACCCCCATGCCCCTCGGAACCACACCAGACTGTAAGCATGCCTCAAAATGATTCTGTTGCCATTGTAGTGGCTTCAGTTTGTTCACCTTGTTGACAAACTCACTTAACAGTTCTTCAAAATTAGAATTTTGCTCAGTACTCACAGATTCTAATAACTGTCGCCTTGTAGTAACATGTAGATCCAGTTGTGACAGAGGGTTCCCTGTAGAGACCAAGTTTCTTTTGACCTTGTCCACTCATGTGGATGGGAACACGTTGTGAATTGTCCTTCTCAAGCAGTACATTCTCCATTCTGTGTGAGGTCTCCATACACAGAACAAAATGCAAGAAACAAGCAGAGAGGACCTCACTCAAGGTAAAGCTGCTGAATAAAGTCAAATCAAATGTAAATAAGGCAGCTACCAACACTTGTAAACAAATATTTAATCCAACAGTTCAATAAAAACAATAAAACAAAACAAGAAATGCAAAGTTTGATGAGTGCTTTCAGGCTGTGCCCTTCATAAGATAAATTGCTCACATTCAAACACTCATTTAAAGGGAGTAACAACCAATCTGTGATCAATACTGAACCCGCCTTTTTTTAAGGCAGGTTTTAATGGAATTACATCATTAAGCCCTGGATGTCTGCATGCTGTAAGTTTTATTATCCATTTGGCCTCTTCATATTCAGTGTCACTCACTATATCACCACCCCTGATGTTACTCACCATATGCCAAATCACCATAAATTTAAAATAATGTCCTTGATTACCAGATATGTGTCTATACAGGGCATTGTGTTCATTTTTCAACCTGATAGCTGACAAATGATTCAATATCCTCTGCTTAAGCATGCAGTTTGTTTTCCCTATGTAGTAACAATTACATGTCTGACAAGTAGCAAGATAGACTACATTCGTGGTCCTGCAGTTAGCTCTGGTGTTGAAAGAATATACCCTGCCTGTGATAGGATGAACAAAATTAATGGCCCCATTAATGTAATGGCATGCCTTACATGACCCACATGGTCTAGCACCTCTCCTCACTTCAATCCGCTGTTTGTCATGTCTGCCCTCATTACCCAGTAAGTATTTCAAGTTTTTATAACTCCTGAAGCCAAAACTAGGTTCTTCCCCCACAACTTTCTTGATCCTCTCATCAGAAAGTAAGATTTTCCAATTTTGTCTGACTATGTTACATACCCCATGTATGCTGTTGCTATATGTGCCTGGGATACAAACACACCCTCTTATTGCATCTTCATTTCTTCTTTAGGGCTTTCCCTTTTAGAATTGGTTTTAAAGGGACAATACCATTCAATCCTGGAGTTGAATCAGCTCACAGATTCATTATCCATTTAGTCTCTTCCATTTCTGTTAGATTCACTATGTCTCTACCTTGTGATGTCTCATACAGTCTAGATAGGGCAATAAACTTAAAGGAATGTCCTTTATTCTTACTGATATGACCATAGAGTACATTGGTCTCAACTTGATTACTGATACCCAAGTTGTGTCTCAAAATGCACTCCTTAAACATCCTGTTTGTTTTGCCTACGTAGTAGACTGAGAAGGATGAGCATACAGCTATATATACAACATTCCTGCTTTTACAATTCACATATCCTTGGAAAATGTACTGTTTCCTTGTCACTAGATGTTGAAATAAACTAGAGGTTTTGCTAAACGAACATGCTTTACAAGACCCACACTTGAAGGTGCCTTTTTTGGTACAAGATGAAGCTCCACTCTCATCTTTGTTCTTGGAGTCATAGCATATGAGTCTTTGCAAGTTCTTCCTATTTTTAAAAGTGAAGCTAGGAGTATCTCCCACTATCTCTCTGATCTTAGAGTCAGAGGCAGAACTGGCCAGTACTTCTTAATTATTTCACATATAGCAGAGTAAAAATAAAGACAAATGCTGAGCAGGCAAACGTACGACCGCAAACCACTTGTAAAATACAAAAAACGAAATAATAAAACGGTCGTAAAACGTACGACAATAAAAACATATCATTTATTCCTCAAGACAAGGTAAGCGCTTTCACCACCTTCCCGATGGCTTCTTCAGACCATAATAATGATAGCAGCACAATACTAGAATTAAATGCATATCAAATTACTCACATTAAATAAATTAATCACACTTGTTGCATTCAATTTTACATCCTTACTTCCTAATTGATTAAGCTCATGCTCCCTTATAGAACATATGTCATCCAGCTATCAGACTGCAACCTTTAAAGAAAAACAACCTAATAAAGATTATAATCTACTAAAAAACTTACATATAACTAAAAAATGTATCTATATATATATATATATATATATATATATATATATATATATATATATATATATAAACAATATATATTTTTTTAGTAAAAAATGTATCTATATATATATATATATATATATATATATATATATATATAAACAATATATATTTTTTTTAGTTAGATGTAAGTTTTTTATAATGTTTATTAGGTTGTTTTTCTTTAAAGGTTGCAGTCTGATAGCTGGATGGCATATGTTCTATAAGGGAGCATGTGCTTAATCAGTTAGGAAGTAAGGATGTAAATTGGATGCAACAAGTATGATTAATTTATTTAATGTGAGTAATTTGATATGCATTTAATTCTAGTATTGTGCTGCTATCATTATTATGGTCTGAGGAAGCCACCGGGAAGGTGGTGAAAGCACTTACCTTGTCTTGAGGAATAAAAAAATCGCATTTTCCTCTCTCCTCTGTTCTTCGCCCTTGGTTCATTCCTTTCCTGTTCTGAATAGTATGGTTTACCCCTACTCGATCGTAAATTGAGTGCTACTTCTGTGTTCATATCAATATTCGTCCTCTTGTAGCCCCTCTCCACAAAGTCATTGATGAACTTCTTTTGTTCATTTAAATAATCCATATCTTTGGTACACAACCTCGACACCTGAACAACTTGATTATCTACTATATTTGAAAAAATATGCTTTGGGTGCATACTTGATCTATGTAGCATATGGTTTCGCCACATTGATTTCCTATGCATGGAAGTGTCAATCCCATCATTTTCATCAAGAATTAGGTGGACATCTAGAAAATCAATTTCTGTTCTTGATACTCTCACTTCAAACTTCAAAAAGGTGGTCGTGCCCATTAAGAATACTTCAAACTCCTTTAGTATAGACTCATCTCCTTCCCACACCATAAAAACATCATCCACAAATTTGGCATATAGGATGATATGTTCATTCCAATGGTTACTGGGGACAGTCCTCCAATCATCTTCCCATTGTGCCAGTACAAGATTTGCATAGCTATTGGCGCATGGGGTACCCATCTCTACAACAGATTTTTGCCAATAGTAGTTGCCATCATAGAGAAATACATTGTTATATAGCACTAGATCAAACATGCTACTGATCAGGTTAATATTATCCGAAACCTTGAATTTATTCCCAAATTGTCGAATAACTTCAATCCCATAATCATTGGGTATAGACGTGAACAAACTAACATCTAAAGTGACCATCAGTAAATCTTGGTATGAGTGTCTTAATGACATTCCATCAAACAATTTCCTTAGAAAATTAGCTGAGTCCTTTATAATAGCTGTTGCATATGGTAATAATTTCTTTGGTTCACCCTCAATGAATAAGGATAGCGGCTCCATAATCCAGCCTCCACCCGAGACAATGGGATGCATTGGTGGATCACTTACATTCTTATGCACTTCAGCTTTGGTGGCAGTCTGTATTCTTTTGTGATTTCATTATTTGTGTACAGGCACTGCCTTCCGTGGTGTTATCATCTGTTTGCCTTCCACATATTCTTCAGCAAACTGACATTAGTATGTGAGAGTTGTAATAGCACTTTGTCTTTGAAGGTAAAGCTCTTACATACAGACACTGATATCTCTGGCTGGGTCATTTTTTAATTGATATCTCCAAATAGTTAGTCAGTAACACACACACCCACTACACCTACTGCTATGGATCAGACACACAAATTCACATATGCTGAGGTTCTTTATTGCAGTCTCCACTCAACATCCTACCAGACACTGTCCTCAACAACCTCCAAAACATACCAACAGTCAACAATCCTCAGGACACATACAAACACATCTCACAATGTCTCATCCTCTAAGCTAACTACCCAGCAACACAATATATTAGTCATTGGAGAGTCTGTTGTGAGACATATTAATGCCCCACTCACCAAGATGAGCAAGGAAACAATCACAGTCAGTGGCCTATAACAAGTAATGATCTTCCAGATCATACATGGGCTCAGGACCTTGAACCACAAGTACCTGTATAACTCTGTCATAATCCATGTGGGTATTAATAACCTGAGATGTACCTCTGTGGAATATATGAAGACAGACATGATAGAACTTTCAGATTATGCATCCCAGACAGGTATGAGCCTAGCAATGAGCAGCATTCTACCCTCTCCAAGGATGACACCACAATAAAAACAGAAAATGATTGACTTTACAATTGGCTTGGTTACTCTCATCATTCTTCGGAGGTCCAATAATTCTTGGCAAGAGGACATGATTGACATACCATGTTGCTTTGTAAAAGATGGTCTGCACTTCTTCCCACTAAGCTTTCAGATATTGGCCAAAACATTAAACACCCCTACAGTGTGCTTTTTTGGTAATGCCAGCCTGATAAACCTTACAACACAGTAGATTCTATTCAAGATAAACTAAAGGTATTTGCTCAATGCCAGGAGTCTCAACAAGAAGTTCCACTCACTGGAAGTGCTCCTCCCCCTTGAGAGTGTTGACATCTGTGCATTTACTGAGACATAACTTAAAGTCATGGAAGGCACCCCATCAGTGCAACTCTAGCTCCCACACAAGAAGGGACATGAAGTGGAGATGTATCACTCTACAAAAAAGTAAGCACACCTCAAGTTTGGTGAAACAATATGACATGCTTGAGTTACTCCATGTCTAACTAACCTGAGGTAAAGACCCATACCATACATATTCTTACTAGCTATAGGTCCCTATCTATGACCAAGGATAACTATACCATGTACTCGAATGTACAGGAGTCACTCACCATTCAGTCCAACACATAATCATGGTTGATTTCAACTATCCCACCATAAACTGGGATTGATACATAACCACTAACATGCAGGCTCAAAGATTTCTGGAATTTATCAATACAAGCCCCTTGGAACAGGTAGTCTGAGCACCTACTATGGATGCAAATATCTGGAAAATGGTGCTCACAAATATGGTGGAATGTTGTATTCCCTAGTGTAATGTCCTCACTAGTCAGATGAAATCACAAAGCAGTCAACCTTGAAATAAATATAAAGCCCAGATTCCCAGAAAACCCCATTATCTTTAAGAACTTTTCAAGGCTCACTACTTCATATTAAGTGATGACATAGCTAAAATTCCATGCCCCCCACAAGCTCAGAAAGCTATGGTCTATGTAGAAGTATTTACAGAAACCCTGTACATGCTTGTAAACAACTGTATAGAAACAGCAGTACCAAACCAAAATAAACTTAGGACAAACTTCAAAAACAAGCCCTTTGGTGGACCCCCAGTATAAATAGGTTGCACAACAAAAGAATAAAAGTCCTGCCCCAAAATAGGAAAGACTATGCACAACAGGCAAAAATATCATTTGTCAGTCTCAACAAGCAACTTATGAGACTAATCAAGTACACTAAAGCCAGCTTTGAGGCAAAAATAGCCTCCTAGTCTAAGGATAACCATAAAGCATTTTTCAGTTATATATACAACCTTAAGGTGAACACCCAATGGTGTGCTGAACTAATAGCAAATGGAACTCCCTATACCAAATTGCAGGAAATAGCAAATTTGATGGCTGATAAATTTAGCTGAAATTTCACCCCACTATTACCCTCAGATACCTTTCTAGGAAATACTACTACCATTTCTTCCCAAACTATCACTAAAGAATAGTTCCTCACTGCATTCTTCAAAGGTAAAAACACTGCATCGATGGGTCTTGAAAATATCCCAGGATGCCTCCTAAATAGTTTGAAACATGAGCTATCAAGTCCACTAGAATCTCTGTTTAACCACAGCCTCCATATAGGCTCCATTCCTAGGGAATGGAGGACTACACAGAGGAAGACTATCAGCAGACCTGGGGAACTACAGACCCATAAGTTTGAATAGTCTCATATTCAAGGCAATGGAAAGAATTATCATGGCCCTAGCAAGTAAAGATATAGGAAATCTTCAGGCTCTGGACCCATCTCAGTTTGGCTTCATCAAGGGAAGGCCATGTCTACTAAATCTGGCAAACTTCTTTGGAAGGTCATTAGAGCCATGGACAAGGGCAAAATAATGCATACTACATACCTAGACCTGGCAAAGGCATTTGACACAGTACCTCAATCCAGTATTATAGACAAACTCACATATTTAGGCCTAAATGCCTATGTCACCCGATGGATTGCCAAACGGCTTACAGATAGTACAAATGAAGTTAGGGGGGGGGGATCCACCTCAATCAAGAGGCCTGTTACAAGTGGTTTCCCACAGGGATCAGTACTCTCCCATTTGGAATATACTTCACTGAAGTCAGGGCAAATGTATAGGGTCTTTGGCTGACCAAACTTTCTGACAAATGCAAGCAGGATGCAATCACTGAATTCCCCCAAAGATGTATATTTCTTCCAAGAAGGTCTGACACAGACAAATAACTGGTGCTAGAGCCAAGGCCTAAACCTCAATGCAAAAAATAAAATGCAGAAGGTCTGACACAGACAAATAACTGGTGCTAGAGCCAAGGCCTAAACCTCAATGCAAAAAAAAAAGGTATAATTATACCCTTTGGAAGGACAACCACTCCTGCAAATTACAACTTTGGTAACACTCCCCTAACAGTACACCCTGTGCCAAGGGATTTGAGAACTCAGGTTGACAGTAACCTGAATTTTGATCATTATGTGTCCATGGTGGTGAGAAAATCCTTCTACATGGCACAACTTTTAAGCAAAAGCATGGCATCTAGATCTAATCAGATCATAGTCCCACTAGACTCAACCCTCATTTTACCAATAATCAGGTGCAATGCACCCTT
Organism: Protopterus annectens; assembly: GCF_019279795.1. Classification (NCBI taxonomy): domain Eukaryota; kingdom Metazoa; phylum Chordata; order Ceratodontiformes; family Protopteridae; genus Protopterus; species Protopterus annectens. The sequence continues at coordinate 822,092,890 of NC_056745.1, forward strand.
TGACATGTACCTGAACAGGTATTTAACTGTTGGAGTGGCCAAAAAGGTTCCTCAGTGATAGAGTACAGGGTGTAAATAACATGTGCTATGTAGACCACATGAAAGCCCTACCCATGTACTCTGTCTCCTACACACCACTGAGGGGCGATTTATGCCTGACCTACAAGGTATTCTCTGATCCAGCCCTGATGGATCTGCTAACATTTGCAAAACAAACAGCACTAGAATTACCCGATTTAAGGATCTAGACCTCGTCTGTGACATAAACAAAACATGTTTGAGGGACAAGTATGTATCTCAGAGATTACCCCTTTTATTGGATAGACTCACTAATCATATAAAGCAGAGCTCTTCTTTATGCCTATTCAAACACAGTTTGGACCAATTGATGGAAAATTGCAAACTCGCTCCTGGCTTGTCACCTGTGTCCCTTATGGACAGGAGCAGCTTGTAGCTGCCCTAAGGCATAGGCATATACCAAAACTGTTTGTGGCATGAATAGTTAAGCTTAAGAAGGTTCTAGGGCTGTTAGCCTAGTAAAATCCTATGATCCTATGATCCTATGCCTAGCTTCTATGCCCACTCTACAGACTGATATGTTCTTTGTGCAACACGTTATGCTTGCTTCACTGAAACCTAAAAGTGTACTGTGTATGTACAGATGTAAATATTTTCCTGCATTTGCATATTCCTTGCATGCAATTTGCATTATCTGTGTATCCACAGAGCATTATTTTTATTGGAGATGTAACATTCATCTGTCTCTTTGAAACTGATTTTGCATGTTTTTGTTTCCTAACTGCAACAAGGCAGGCTAACAAGAAATTATTTTGCAATGGGGTCAAAACATCCTTGACACTTAAGGAGCATAACAGCAATGTGGTCTTCTAGCAGACACAGTATCTGTACTTAAACGTCTACAAGTACATGTTGAAAGATGAAAAGTATGAAATCGGACATTGTTCTTCTTGGAATGGGTTATAAAGATATGATTTCTTATTGTCTGGTAACAAGAAATGAACATGGACACTGCTTTGCTACTATGGTTTAGCATGACTAGTCATCTCTGATTTGCCTTATAATTAAATATTTGTAACTGCATCACAGAGTAGGCTGGGCTTATGACACTGTCAAATGGACTGCATTCTTGCTTTGAGATTAAATTTGTATCATTTTTGTCTCCTGTAACATCTATGTTATTAAAGTTTCTGTATGAAAAATTTCTTATGCACAATAAATGGCAATGTATCTGATCATTCCAGTATCATTCTCACTTTTAGGAATGGCTAATAAAGAGATTTGTGTGTGTGTGTGTGTGTGTGTGTGTGTGTGTGTGTGTGTGTGTGTGTGTGTGTGTGTGTGTGTGTGTGTGTGTGTGTGTGTGTAAATAATCTTAAACTCTGATTTGTAAGTGCTAATCTTCATCATAGCCACTTCGAACTCAGCAGCAAACTACTCCTGTACAGGCAAGAGAGAGAACTCTTATCTGTGACTAACACTGCAACACTATCTGCAATCAACAATGAAGCAAGCTTCAATTCCCCAGAATGTCTCCTCTGCATGAATGGCAATGAAAATCATGAACATGAGCGAAAGCAAGAAACACCTTTAATGGCATACTTCCTCTACCCTGAATTTATTCAGCTTAAGAAATGTTGCAACAGCCATAAGACTCTCTGCCCTTCTAGAAATTCTAACAGGAAGTTCCTGGGTACTTAGTCATATAAATTCTGCAGCTCCATACAACCTGTGCACATCATATTGACAACCTCCTACAACCCCTTTTGCATCCATACAAGGACAAAGATTTTATCGAGAGTTCCACTCTGAAATTGGAATCTGCCTTGTTCCTCTTGAATGAGAGGTCCAGTTATTAGGTAAAGTCTCCTATTCAGCATCCTTGCATAAGCTTTCACAGGAAGGCTAAAGAGTGTGATACCTGTATGACTGGTAGAGACATTCATATCCTTCCATATGAAAATAGAGAACAGCTCCTATATTTGCCAGACCAGCTGTACTATCCCTGAATTCCATGCATTGAACAGGGTATTAACCTTGACAGACCAGCAATATCCAGTGTCTTAAGCATTTCAATTTAGATCTCATTTATACCCAAACCTCTACCACAGTCAGAACATTTAATTTCTGCAGACACCTCATTTACAGAAGTAGACCAAATTCTATGGCCATTTGTGGAGCTGCCTCTTAAAAGGAAGACATGTCCCCCAAATACAGAAATTGCCCCAGTATAAGCCCTTCTTGTAGACTTAAAGCATGACTGCCGCAGTAGCCAGCATGCTATAAACTGCAAATCTGCCCAACTTTGCTTGGCATCATGAACTTTTGGAAAGCCTGATTAGGAGCCATCCGATGAAACCTGCCAAACTGAAAAGGAGACAGACTATCAGTCAAGAAGTTCAATTTACCTGATACATGCTGCACTAAAAATACAGATTCAGCCGTAAAGCTAACAACACAACCTTCCCCAACAGCAAGTGTACCAAAACAAACCTAAATTACTTTTTTCTTAAAATGTGCACCATTACCTCATTAGCAGAATTAAAAATGACCCTCTTTTTTTCACAAAACGATGTTGCCAAACTACCAGTGCAGCTGAAATTGGCATCAGATCCAAAAATTTCAAATCTTTCTTCCAATCCTCAGGCCAGCTCTCTGGCCTTTCTACCATAAAATATTGATCAGCAAATATAGCTGCCATCCCAACACTGCCAGCTGAGGCTGCCCACAAATGCAGCTCCTCTGACAACACCCACTCCCCTGCAAAAAATAAATACTGTCAAATTCAACTAAAAACTTTAACTATACATTAATGTCCTACTTAACAACCCTCAGCATGCATACCCAATAGTGTTTGCAGTGCGAACCCCAGCAATTCACTATGGATCTGTTAATTTCCCTGCCCGGTGTGAATGCTTGATGAGCAAAATTCAATAAAACTAACAATGCCATCTCTTCCTTTACTCTCACATTATGCTTGTCTATAAAACTGTGAGGCAATCCTTCAATCTGCTAACTTTGTCCTCTGGTGAACAAAAAAGGCTGCATTCCACATTCCCTAGTAAATACAACAAATTAATTTTTTTCACATGCCCATTTTCACACACTAATGGCATACCCAGGTCTAAACACAAGTCTATAAAAAAAATGCTTTTCCTCAGCTGCTGCCCATCCCCCAGTCAACAAGAAATCATCAAGGTAATGAAATCCTTGCTGACTTAAAACATGATGATGCCACATCCACTGCAAGGCTGAAGTGAACATCTCAAAAGTAGCACAGACAATGACACAATCCATGAGCATCACAGTATCAAAATAAAACGTCCCAGCCACACACAAACCTAACCACTGCCAATCTTCTACTCTAATTGTCAACAAATGCAAAGCTGTTTCAATGTTTAATATAACAAGCCATGAATCCTGAAACAATTTAACTAACAGTATTATCCAAGGAAGTATTTTGCACCTTCACATTGTTCCTTTTCATGTAGTCATTAACTAACTCAACTTCCGGAAAGGACAAATTATGTATTAAACAGAATTCTTCTTCCTTTCTCTTAGACCTACTGGAGAAATCCTAAACTGAGAAAATTGGGGAGAGTCAAATGGACATAGCACCCTGCCTGCCTATACCTCCTGCTGAATCACAGATGTCATAACATCCTCCTTGCCCCTACAGACTTTATTTATTTTTTGATATCACTGCACTTATGATCTTAAACTAAAACCTACTGTAAATGGGTTGATTAGCTACTGAGCTACTGGCACATCCAGATGTCCTGCTAACAATGCCACAGGGACTTCCACTTTAATGGGAGAATGCTGCCCTGAAGGCTTGTCCATGAAAAGGCAATTATCCTCTGCTGCCACAAATACATCCCTCTGCTCTGGCCTAGTGGAGCTCCAAAAACTTCTGGCCTATTAAAGTTCATCTGACAATCCTTCTTCCAGCATGCCATAGCTGCATGTGGCCCCACACAAACTGAACCCACATGACAAAAGCAATAATTAGCCCAAAAACACTTACGTGCACTGAAACCCCAACAGCTACCCCATTTCTCATCCTGACTCCTCAATGGCAGAACCACATTTCTTGGTCTGTCAACCATAGTGGCAAGCCAAGGATCTGCATGCCTCACATCCCCTCTGAAAGTGGCATCCATTTCCTTCACTTTCCAAAATTTCTGGTCATATCGCTGCCAGGCATAGCCATAACATCCCCATCAACTTCTGAGCTTCCCTAATGGTAATAAAGTATGCTAACAGCTGTCATGCTTGTGAAGCATCTGTCTCCAACACTACTGCTTTAAAATATACAAACTTAAGAAACCAATTGTTCCAATTCCTAGTCTTATACCCGTTCACTCTTTTCTCATCTAGCATGGCTAAAGCCGCCACCAAGTCATTATTCCTAGGGACCTGGGATCTGGCCTGATGCTGTGCGCCATCTGCATTCAGCAGCTCAAAGAAATCAACATTCTGTCTCTTCCAGATCTTCTCTTTTACTGTTAGTGGAGTATTTGGAATCAAGAACAACCTGGCCTGGACCAGCAACAATGCTGTCGTCTCTTATATGTCTGCCTGCACTATCTGCATTGCCAAAGACTGCCCCTGGGACTACCTGGTATCCCTAGCTGCTCCAGCAATGGAGATCTGCATGAACACCAACCTCTGATGACACTAGACAGCCACTCTCTGGCAATGCTTCCAAAAATTCCCCTGATATTATCTGACAAACTTAACAACTCTTGCAACCTAGCCCTATCCCCATACTCAGATCTTGTAAAAAAACTGTCTTCCTCACATCATGTTCAACATCACGTACGTCTCATGCTACAAGTTTATTAACAGAAGGATTACTGAGGCTGTCTCCAGAGCTGGTGACATCTCTTCAAACACCCTAGGACCGGTGTTTCAAGCTCTGACTCAGCTCTGACCCTGGGTGGCTCTGACACTCCAAGCTGACTGTCCACATTCCTCTTCCTCTGACATCTCTGACCTTGACTAACATCTGCCATAGGAACAGTAGACTCCAACTCTGGACTAGTAACTGCCACATCATCTAAGAACAAGGCATCAGCCTGCACCACAGTGCTCACTCATTGACTCTTTAGGTCAGCTAAATCAACCATTCTTCAAAACAAAAAGACAACCATAAGTCAATGTCCAAAGATCCCCCCATCACCACTCCCCTTTTCCCCCTGTCTCCTGCTAACAGCCCCCAACTAGGAACATCAGTCAATTGTTAAAATAGAAGAAGCTATAATTGCGATACCCCTCACCCCACAGCATGAGCAAACCAGCTACACGCTGAGACAGCTCAGAAGTCAGAAATAGCCAAAAACTGCTAGAGCAACTCATTTCATTAACTGTCGAACTTTCCTTAACCAGTTGCCTAACTCTGACCTTAACTGCAGTAGCCAGCATTCAGAATTGCCTGAAGTATATTCTGGGGAGAGAATCACAGCAACTGGCTGGGGGGTCTAGTGACAAGAAAATTGCTTCACCAATAGCTTTGCCAAAATCTTTAGGGGCCTTCCTAGATGAGTAAAATACTTGGATTGCAAATTTCAAGGAGAAATTTCATAGTTAAATTTCCTATCTTTCTAAACTGTGATTTACCTAAACTAACATACCTAAGGCCCACACACACACTCAGGATGTCAAATGAGCCATGCCTGCCACAATCCACCAAGGGAAGGGTCCTACACCCAATCCACCTATTCTTCTGCTCATATGCATGACACAGCTATCCTCTTTACCAACAAACAAAATGCCAATATGGTCAGAGTGCCAGACAAATTTAAAACTGATGGCTCCCACTCTCAAATACAGCCCAAGGAAGTTTCTGACCAAGTGGCTGTACCTAATCACCAAGCACAGCCATAAACATGACCTAACATGAACCATAACCCAAACTCATCGCTTACAAGCCTTAACAACAATTAACTGCCAATACTTGAAAAATCTATCTATCTATCTATCTGTTTATCTATCTATCTATCTATCTATCTATCTATCTATCTATCTATCTGTCTATCATCTATCTATCTATTTATATGTCCATCTATATCTGTACTTACCCCTTGTCATCCCTTCTGCCAAAACTCACCTGTCAAAGACCAGTCAACAACCATTAACTGCAAATAAGAGAGGGGATATATATATATATATATATATATATATATATATATATATATATATATATATAGTCTAAATAGTAAGCCTGATAGGCTGCCAAAGAAGGCACAGTAGCAAACCAATGTACAGAGCACAATCACTGCGTGTTCACCAACTTGAGGTATTAAAAATACAATTTAATAAAACAGCACAAAACAATAAAAATAAATAGTAAAAATGAAAAACGACAGTTTACATTATAAACTCTATGATATTGAAGGACAAGTGCTTTCAGGTAATCCAACCCTTCATTAGATCTAATAATGCCATGCATCATTTCATATTTAAATAATCATCCAAACAATAACTTTTAGATAAAATGTGCAGGAATTCCCAAATTAAAATATTCAAATCAACCAAAAATCACCAACATATGTACCAATGTCGATGTTGGGCCTAGATGACCAATCAACAGATGCTATTTTATCCCACAACCAATCACAAGAGGCATGAAAACAGCTCATATTATACATTTATTACAGCCAATCATTGCCATAAACTTGTTAAAATTATACAATAAAATCCTCAGAGCGTCATTGGTTAACTAACACAAAAAAACAGAAATTCATTGGCTTAATCCAGTAACAAATGGATAGCCAACATTGCTGCCATTTCGACCAAGCACAATTTCAATGAAACTCTCTTAAAGCTGTTCCATTCACTCCCATACATCTACTCAGTAAAAATCCAATACCGTCATTGGTCTTCTATCCACAATACCATTAAGTCATTGGCTTAACAAAAAAGCCAATGGGTTGCTACTATCGCATGTTGTTTATGTTGTAACCTGCAGCCTCTGTGACTGCTATTATGTGGGGAAAATGAACTGTCAACTTAAAGAACGTATTTCTAAACATATAATTGACAAGTTCGCTATTCAAATACATTTCAATGAATCCTGGACATGGATTTACTTTTATGATTATACATGTGATTGCACAAAAGCTATGGGGTGGTGATATCACATTAAGAACTAAACAAGCAGAAATGGAACTGTGATTCTCCTGCACTGGCCCAGTAATCAACTAGCCTCAATCCTCACCACTAACACCAGTGAGGAGCGTCCACATTGGGAAGGATGACAAACACACACACAGTAAAGTACAATTTCCCTTAACAGCACACAGAGATCACAGTCAGTCTGGGGCTGGTTTCTCCCTTTCTCTCCAGATCCCCAATAGGATTCCCCACTGGCACAGCTATAGGGTACAGATCTTAGCCTAGTAGTCAAGCTAAAACCTCCAGCACCCTCTCTGTCCAATCAGTGCTTTGTGTTCCTGCCCAAGTAACTGACACACACACACACTTTAAGATATGAGGTATATACAAACACACAAACACTCCTGGGGAAGGCTGGCACAGGTTCTGCAGATATGCCCCTTCCTGCCAGTCTATAAGGTAGTACCAACTGCCACCAACCACTAATATCAGCTACTAAAAAGGGCCTTACCAAAGGGTGACCAGTTTCACTGTGTAATATTACTGATATCCAAATAGTAAGTGTGACTGAGCAGCAATAATATTAGAGTGATTTTGCACAGTATCACTATATACATGCAATGTACTCTAGAGCTTAAATTATCTCTACACAAAACAGCCACAGTTGAAAGGTTTAAAAATATGTAATAATAGATAACAAAAACACAAGACAATACTTCTTACTACACAGTGATAGCCAAGAGTTCAGACATCACAGGAGAATGCTTTAAATAATACGGTAGAATAGTTCTGACATAAATATAGACAACAGCTAGACTAAGCTTACTATTTTCTATCTTTTCCTAAGAGCAATCAGAGTTCTAAATAAACTTACTTATAGAACAAAAGCAGAGTACTGGTGAGTTGTTGCCAGCTTTAGACAAAATCCAAAAATGCTCTCTCTCTCTGAGACAGTCTTTTAAATTGATAATAAATCACTGCTGACTCATTTTAGATTACATCATTCTTCTCTGGTTCCCCGGCTAACAGAAACTCAGAGTTTAACATATCTTTGATCTTGTACTTGGTCAGGAAACCACAGCAATTAAATACATTATATATGTAAAATCTATCAATTAATTCTAGTCTCAAAAAAATAGAAAGAATCTGCTGGTCCAGACATCACGGCTCTGAGTTTGAGATCAAACAGACATACAATGCTTGACTTATCAGTTTTCTTCCAGCAGAGTGCACTGTTGTTGCATTTTTGACGTTCAACATTTACCACAATTTACTTACCTTTAGGAGAACAAGCCTGTGGCTTATATTAATATTTACAAATGACAGAATTATCTACAAAATTCAATCTAGCTAGACTGGCAGCCTTCACATACCCCCCCCCGAGAACTCAAGCTAGTTTTTCAAGTGACCCTTTAGAAACCTTGCTTGTGAGGGTTAGGTCTATCTAAGTATACCTTGCCCCATTTCCTGTCTTGAGAGCCCATCTGCATTGGCATTGCTAATCTCAGTGCGGTGCTGCACTGACATATATGCTTGCAACCCTAGGCTCCATCTTAGCAACTTGGCATTTTGCTGGCTGGCTTGGTGTAACCATGTTAGGGGACTGTGATCTGTAACTACAGTGAATTTTCTTCCATACAGATAAGGCTAACGTTTCTGCAGTGCCCACACTATGGCTAGACATTTCTTTTCTACAGCTGCATAGCATTTCTCCCTGAGTTGGAGCCTATGACTGAGATAAACCACTGGGTGCTCTTCTCCCTCTGAAGAAATCTGGCTAAGCACAGCCCCTTCCCCATAGTTCAAAGCATCCACCTGCACAACAAATTATTTGCTGTAATCTGGACTGGCTTATACAAGGGGTCCTCCCAAAGCTTATTTAAGCTTCGGGAATACCTGCTCTCATGCTGGGGTCCACACTACCTTATCTGGCCTGTTTTTCCTTAGCAGGTCTGTGAGGAGAGCAGCTTTGGTACTATAACTGGGGAAAACTTTCTGCAGTACCCTGCTGTCCCTAAGAATGCCCTCACCTGCTTTTTAGTAACAGTTGCAGGCCATGCCTGAATGGCTTCCACTTTGGCAGGTTCTGGCCTGATCTGACCATTCCCCACTCTATGTCCCAGGTAGGAGATCTCTGCCATACCCACCTGAAATTTGCTCAGCTTAATGATCAACCCTGCTCTCTGTAGTCTGCCCAACACCTCCCTGACATGTTGTAGGTGTTCTTGCCAGGAATTGCTGGAGATGGCAATATCATCTAGGTAAGCAAGGGCAAACCCTCCTGCTCCTGCTAGGGTATGATCTACCAGCCTCTGGAAAATCACTGGGGCACTTTTCATCCCAAAGGGCATCTTTGTGAACTCGTACAATCCAAAAGGAGTCACAAAGGCTGACCTCTCTCTAGCACTGGGAGCCAAGGGCACCTGCCAGTAAACCTTAGTAAGATCAGTGGTGGTAAGATACTTAGCCCCACTCAGCTGCTCTAGGGCTTCATCCATCCTAGGCATGGGGTAAGCATCTGACTCTGTGTGACTATTTAATTTCCTATAGTCCATACAGAACCTGGTGCTGCCATCCTTCTTTGGCACCAGCACCACTGGGGAGGCCCAGGGACTGTTGGATGCTTGAATTACCCCTAGTTCCAACATCTCCTGTATCTACTCACTCAGAGTCTGTTTGACTCTCTCAGGCACTCTATTAGGAGCCTGCCTAATAGGTCTTTGGGGTCCTGTATCCACCTGGTGCTGCACCAGGTAGGTGCACTCTGGTTTCCCAATGAACATGTCCCCAAACTCCTGTAACACTGCTTGGATTTCTTGAACCGGGGTAGGAGATAGCTGCTGGGACACTGATACCCTTTCCACTGAGGTGTCAGTCCGAGCCTCACTGAGGAGATCAGTCACCAGATCTCCCTCAGACTCCTCCTGCAATCCACTGCAAATACTCAGCACAAGGTCTTCCCTATCATGGTTAGGTTTCATCATGTTAACATGGTACAATTTGTGCCCTTGTCTCCTGCCTAGCAGTTCCACCATGTAGTTAACATCACTTACCTTTCTTACCACCTTGTAGGGTCCCTACCAAGCTACTTGCAGCTTGTTGCGTCTGACAGGAATGAGAACCATTACCTGCCTCCCTACAGCATACTCTCTAGCTCGAGCATTCCTATCACACCATACCTTTTTCTGTCATTGGGCTTCTGACAAGGTCTCCTGGGCCAAGCCCATGAGTTCACTGAGCCTTGTCCTGAGGTTTAGGACATATGCCACAACAGACTCCTTGTTAGATTCACAGTCACCTTCCCGCTCATCACAAATTAAATCTAGAGGTCCTCTCACCCTATGGCCATACAGCAACTCAAAGGGTGAACAACCTATTGATTCCTGGGGAACCTCTCTGTAAGCAAACAGCAGATGGGGCAAAGATTTGTCCCACTCCCTCTTAAACTGGTCTGCAAATGCCCGTAGCATGGACTTTATTGTAGCGTTTAACCTCTCAACAAGACCATTAGTCTGGGGATGGTAGGGTGTGGTCTTTAAGTACTTCACTCCACAATACTTCCACAGCCAAGCCAGTATGTCTGACATGAAATTGGCACCTCTGTCAGTCAGTATTTCTTTTGGTAAACCTACCCTGCTGAAAATTTCTAACAAAGCATTTGACACCTTTTCTGCCACAATGGAGGGCAAAGCCACTGCCTCAGGGCATCTTGTAGCATAATCTACTACCACTAGGATATACTTTTTCCCTGTGGAACCTGGGGTTCTCGGAGGCCCCACAATATCCATAGCTACCCTCTGAAATGGCTCCTCACTCACAGGCAAAGGTATCAAAGGAGCTTTCACCTTGTCTTCTGCCTTGCTTACCTTTTGGCACTGCTCATAGGTCCTGCAGTACCCTGTTACATCTCTGGAAATTCTAGGTCAACAGACGTTCTGCATAATATGGCTCTTTGTATATTTTATGCCCATATGACCTGCAAAGGGAATATCATGAGCTATGGTTAGAAGTGCCAGATGGTAGGCTCTAGGCACTACCAACTGCTATATCCTCTTACCTTCTAGCCCTCTCTCAGGGGTCCACTTTCGATACAGTAACCCTTTATCTTAGTATACAGATTCCCTCATTCCTTGAGAATCAGGCGCCTCACTAGCTACCTGCCTCAGGACTTGTAATATAGGGTCTGAGAGTTTAGCCTGTCTCAACTCTCTCTTTGTAACCCTTCCCAGCTCCCTTTATCACAGGAAGTCTGGCATCCTCTGACAGTGGTGCCTCACTGTCAGCCTGGGTAGTACTACTCACCTCTACTTTTGCAGTCACTCTGTCCAAAGGAAAATCAGCACCCACAAGCAGCTGTGGCACACATTCAGTCTCACTGCTACAGAGTATCTCACTCCCTGAAGTAACCACCTCACCAGTCCTGGCTGCAAGTATGCAGTCTGTCTGGGTATCCCCCAGGATACTAGACCCACATGCTTGTCTCCTAGCCTGACTGCATGTAACTACATTAACATATAGTACTGCCTCAACAAAATCCTTCCCTATCAAGACATCTGCAGGATGGTAGTTTGGTACCCCTGTTGTCTCAAGACAACCTACTATTGGCATTTTGCCTTTTCCACTTACTGGCACTCTCACCTTTTGTTCCCCACTTTTCCTCCTTCAACATCTGTTTGCCACATGGCCCCACTGGTTGCATTCAAAACATTTAACCCTAGGTCCTGGACATGTACCTGGACTACTGGCTTCCCCTGTTACTGGCAGATTCTGTTGGGGCAGTCTGGGCTGCCCACCATGGGTTGCTTTAGACCAATGAGCAGTGCTGGTGGTCCCTTTCCCATGCAGGGATGACCTGATTGCTAGGTATAGGTCTCCCTTCTTCCCCAACTCATTTGAAGTAACATATTGTCTATCAGCTAACCAGATCCTCATGTCCTCAGGCAAAGTGCTAAGGGCTTGTTCCCTCACCAAAAGGTCTGCCAGCCTTCAAATGTGGTGACCTGACATGCACTCACCCACCTATGAAAATAAGTGCTCAGTTCAGCAACATATTCACACACACTTTTTCATCTGCCTTTCGTCTATACTCACAAAACTTTTTCTATGTTTTAGGTGTTAGCTTATAAAAATTCTAACAGACAATTCTTAACAGCAGTATAATCAAGAAATTCATGATCAGAAAGTTTAGACAATACAGTTACAGCTGTATCATGGAGTAAGGGGGTCAGGAACCGTACCCAGAGCCTTTGTTCAACATCATACTGTAAAAACTATCAAAATTATCCCCCTCTGTAAACTATGGAAGAAATTTACTGACCTTTTGTGCTTCTGGGGTCCAGTTACTCCCTTCCCCATTACCTCCATGACTCAGGCAAAGAGTCAGCATCACCTTTTTGTGCTGTCTCTGCCTTTCCTTCTCCTCAGTTTCCAGGTGTAGCAGTGTCTCATTCTCCTCAGCCTGTAGATGTCTCAGTCTCTCTGCTGCTTCTGTTTCCAAATGTCTGTCCTCCAACTCAAGTCTCTTTACCTCCAGATGGATTTTTAAGTCCTCCTCAGAAAGGTTGAGCTGTCCATTCTCTGAGTGTTATACATCTTCATGGCCAGTCTGATCCCTTTCCTGATTGCTGTTTTCTGATGCATCTGTGACCAAAGCTGCAATCATGTCTGCCTTAGTCAGGTTTCCATGCACCAGTCCCTTAGCCTGGCACATCTCAGCCAACTAGCTCCTTGACAGCTTGCCATACTCCTCTGCTGATATGCTTGCCTGCTCTCCCTGACTAACTAAGCTAACAAAATAAATAAAACGGTTGTGATCTGAACTCTGAATACTCACTGCTTGGCTGATTTAGAGTACAAAAACACCTTCAGTGATCACTGTACACAAGCTACAGGTATTCACTATCCACACCACTACAAACCAATTGTCAAACAATTAATATGTGGTGTGGATATCCCATCACTGCCAACCAATTAATATGTGATGCCCATGCACTGGCCCAGTAATCAAGGAGCCTCAATTCTCACCACTAACACCAGTGAGTGGCATCCACATTGGGAAGGATAACAAATACACACACAGTAAAGTACAATTTCCCTTAAGAGCACATAAAGATCACAGTCAGTCTGGGGCTGGTTTTTCCCTTTCTCTCCAGATCTCCAATAAGACTCCCCACTGGCACAGCTATAGGGTACAGATCTTAGCCTAGTTGCCAAGTTAAAACCTCCAGCACCCTATATGTCCAACCAGTGCTTCATGTCCCTGCCCAAGTAGCTGACACACACACACACACACACACACACACACACACACACACACACACACACACACACACACACACACACACACACACACACACACACACACATACACGCACACACACACTTTAAGATATGAGTTATATACAAACACACAGACTTTCCTGGGGAAGGCTAGCACAGGTTCTCCAGCTATGCCCCTTCCTGCCAGTCTATAAGGTAGTACCAGCTGCCAACCAACCACTAATATCAGCTACTAAAAATGTCCTTACCAAAGGGTGACCAATTTCACTGTGTAATATTACTGATATCCAAATAGTAAGTGTGACTGAGCAGCAAGACTATTGGAGTGGCTTTGTGCAGTATCATTATATACATGCAATGTACTCTAGAGCTTAAATTATCTTTACACAAAACACCCACAGTTGAAAGGTTAAAACTATTTAATAATAAATAATAAAAACACAAGACAATACTTCTTACTGCACAGTGCTAGTCAAGAGTTCAGACATCCAATAAAAGTGCTTAAAATAATACTGTAAAATAGTTCTGACATAAATATAGAAAACAGCTAGGCTAAACTTACTATTTACTACCTGTTCCTAAGAGCAATCACATCTCTAATAAACGTATTATAGAGCAAAAGGAGAGTACTGGTGAGTTGTTGTTAGCTTTAGACAAAATCCAAAAATGCTCTCTCTCTCTCTCTCTCTCTCTCTCTCTCTCTCTGAGGCAGTCTTTTAAATTGCTAATACATCACTGCTGACTCATTTTAGATTACATCATTCTTCTCTGGTTCCCCATCTAACAGAAACTCAGAGTTTAATATATATTTGATCTTGTACCTGGTCAGGAAACCACAGCAATTAAAGACCTTATATATGTAAAATCTAGCAATTAAAACAATAGAATCTGCTGGTCCAGACATCACGGCTCTGAGTTTGAGATAAAACAGTCATACAATGCTTGACTTATCAGCTTTCTTCCAGCAGAGTGCACTATTCTTGAATTTTTGACGTTCAACATTTACCACAATTTTCTTACATTTAAGAGAACGAGCCTGTGGCTTATATTAATATTTACAAATGACAGAATTATCTACAAACTTCTAGCTAGCTTGGCTGGGAGCCTTCACAGGAACTAATAGCAGAGATGCAGGCATATAAACCACCTGGCCTTAATGCTAATATGTCATTGAAGCTTGCAGTGAAGGGACGAAGGCTGATTAAATAACTTTATGCATTTTTTTTAATTGTCAAAGAGTGATGAATATTAAATTTATAGGAGTTTTTTTAGTTTATTGGTAATAGTGTTTTGAGGTCCTTTGATTGGCTTGTTTTTGCAATCATAGTCTTTGATAGGTTTGTAGGTTCATAGGATGATACTAGGCTATTGGCCTGGAGGCCCTTATAAGCCTAGCCAAGAATTCCGCCCCTGTTCCCTCCAAGGTGGTTTACTATCATGTATTTGATTGAGTTTAGTATGTTCCGCAATCACCAATAGCGATCAACATGTGCTAATGCAAAATTATACTAGCTACATATGTGGAGATCTATTTTATTCATGTGTAGACACATTTAGATCATTGTTTACTGTAGCTACTGGTTTGGTGCAAATTCTATATATGGTTTTCAATTATTAAATGGCTTTTGGATATAGTTTAGATTTTGGATGGTGCATAATATACTTGTGTTAAGGTTTGTTTCAATGGAAGCCTGACTGGTTACATGACAGTGATAGTAGCAACTCATTGGCTTTTTTGTTAAGCCAATGACTTAATGGTATTGTGGATAGATGACCAATGATGGTATTGGATTTTTACTAAGTAGATGTATGGGAGTGAATGGAACAGCTTTAAGGGAGTTTCATTGAAATTGTGCTTGGTCAAAATGGTAATGATATTGGCTATCCATTTGTTACCAGATTAAGCCAATGACTTTCTGTTTTTTGTGTTAGTTAACCAATGAAGCTCTGAGGATTTTATTGGATAATTTTAACAAGTTTATGGCAATGATTAATTATTGGCTGTATTTAATGTTTAATATGAACTGTTTTCATGCCTCTTGTGACTGGTTGAGGGATGAAATAGCATCTGTTGACTGGTCATCTAGGTCCAACAAAAACATTGGTACATATTTTGGTGATTTTTGATTGATCTGATATTTTAATTTGGAAATTGGTGCATATTTTATCTGAAAGTTATTGGTTGGATGACTATTTAAATATGAAATGATGCATGGCATTATTAGATCTGATGAAGGGTTGGATTACCTGAAAATACGTATCCTTTGTCATCATACAGTTTATAACATAAACTGTTGTTTTTTTTCATTTTTACTATTTATTTTTATTGTTTTTGTGCTGTTTTATTAAATCGTGTTTTTAATACCTGAACTTGGTGAACACCCAGTGATTGTTTGTGCCCTCTCTCTCTCTCTCTCTATATATATATATATATATATATATATATATATATATATATATATATATATATATATATATATATATGTCTACTTCTATATTTTGAACTTTCAAAACCTCAAATTAAGATCGAAGTTTTGAAATTTAGAACCATTTAAATGGAGATTGCCATACAGCGTGGAAGGGTATATTTACCATTTTCCTCACTGTAGTACAATCTCAAAGTTGGTATATTGAATTAGCAGGGGGTGTGCAAAAAAAAAAAAGTTTTTGATTTTTTTTTTAATTTAAATTTCAAATTTTCAGAACTTTAATCTTATGGTCCTGACCATAAGCAATTCAAGGTTTTGAAAGTTCAAAATTTGGAAGTAGACCCCCCCCCCCACACACACACACACATATATATATATATATATATATATATATATATATATATATATATATATGGGTCTACTTCACATAACCGAACGCTCAAATGTTCGAAATTCATATGGCCGAAACCATATGATCAAACATTTGACTGTTCGAAAATGTGAACTAGACCTGTAAAAATAAAAAAAAACACATTAAACTGTGTATAGCAGGGGGGCCTCACCCCCCCACCTGCACCCCCCACACCCCCTACTTAAATATACCAACTCCGAGATTGCACTATATCGAGAACAAGGGAAATCTGCCGGTCCATGCTGTATGTGATTTCCCGTTCAGAATGTCGGTATTTCAAAACTTCAAACATATGGTCTGCGATCATATGGGTTTCGAAGTTTTGAATTTCGGCATTCTGAAGGGGACCCATATGTGCATATATATATATATATATATATATATATATATATATATATATATATGTATATATATATACATATATATATATATATATATATATATATATATATATATATATATATATATATATAGAGAGAGAGAGAGAGAGGCATTTATGCATGTTTACCTACCCACAGTCTTTCCTTCTGCCCAAAACTCAAAACTCACCTGCCAAAGATTGCTAAGGATACCTGAACACCACTAGTGAGGATTACAATCAAAGACTCTTTTCCAAGATTTTCACTGGTGACTTAGGTTTAAGTCAGAAATCAGCTATGTTCCCAACCTACAACAAAAGAGACCACATCTCTCCCTGCCTAACTTTAAATAATACTCCCCCAGCTTTGCCTTACCCCCCACATCGCTACAATCCATTCTGCTTCAATCATTTAACCCTTGCCTACCCACCAGCAGGAGTCCAATACAAATTTGTCTTCTGTTAGAGCAAATTTCAATTCTATTGTATTGTTTAAAAACTGTTCAATAGAAAGATTTTTGATAAAAAAAAAATATAGCATTAAATGGTTGACTCTTTCAACGTTGAGCAAATCTGATATTCAAAGAGCTGTATTGCCCAGTACTAAAGTTCTAAAAGCCTCAGATGCCTGCGCTGACTACAAAGATGTGAAACTTAATTCTATAGAAATATTTGGCAGTCTGGGCCCGAATGATGATAAAGTGGGCCTATGACAGCAGAACTCATAAAAGAGAATGTCAAAGTGGACAAGAAGGGGCTGTGGTCATCTAACTAAAGATTCATAAAAATAATAAAAAATACATACAAATATTCAAAAAGTAAACTGCACCAGAAACTGACATTGATTTCCTCAGAATCTGAATATTTGCTTGCATAAGACACAATTTATCAAGCTAAAAAAAAGTGTTTATCTATCAGTATGTAAAAAGATGTTTAGTGGAATTGTTATTTTTAAGATTAAGTACATGTAAGCACCGAAGGCCCTGAGAAAAACAATACAGATTAAGCTGTCAGAGATTTACTGATCAATTGTTAGCTATTTACGTGTGTAATTGACAAATGCAGTTAAAAGAATGAGTCCAGTAAAACACTTGGAATTGATTAATGTATGACAGCGGGAACACTGAAGTTTAGTAGGCTTGTTCTTACAAAACCTTTGTTGAAAATCTTCAGTTCGATAATGATGGAACAGAAACTGCTGCATAATCAAGCTCCTTTTTATTGGCTCTATTCATAGGCAGGTAGGAGAAATAAATATAAATGTTAATCAAATAACACTATAAAAGCATTTCACATGCAGAACTGTTAGATACAGAAAAGACTAGAGTACTTTGTCTTAAACATTGCCACTTCTGCTAACATACCTTAGCAGAGTTTAAAGAAGACATCAGGCAGATATTAGCTTTACATTATCTCCCTAAGGTGAGATTAAAAGAAAGAAGAAAAACAGGTAGATAACTTAGAAATGCCATGGAAGTTTACTAAACAACTGCATACATTTATTCTTCTCTAAGGGCACAGTCAACTAATATACGGGGTGCCTCCTGACAGAATTAGTAAACACTCTCAAACAAAGTTAAATACTTATCTTTTCTAAGTTAGGTAAAATGTCATCAGTCTGAGATATCACACCATTTTTATCATTTCAAGCTTTTGAAATTGTGTGAAGTAATTTGCAGAATATAATCTCTCTGAATGCCCTCCATTGGCAACATAAAATATCTTAGTTTTGTATTTTTTTTTTCAAATTAAAATCTGAAATGATCTTTTTGATTTACAACTGTGTGATTGTTACATTTCATAGAATCATAGGTGGTTACTGGGCTAATGGCCCTGGGACCATTACAAGCCTAGCCAACAGTTTATCCCCAAAAAAGAAACCTCAGTCTGCACCTGTCGCCCCTGTCAGTGAGGGACACAGGTGGAACCCCTGCGACAAATTTGTGGTTTCCCATCCACTCGTCAAGGTCGCACTTGAGGACGGTCAGCGAGGTACTCTGTTTGACATGTATGGGAAGTCTATTTCAGAGATGGAGCAGCCTCTGGGAGACAAAACTGTCTCTCCAGCAGGTTTTGCTGATGTCACATATCAGATTCAGGCCTTTGAAGTGGGTAATGCGCAAGGAGTTAGACTTGCAGATATGGAGCATCTCTAGTAGGGCAGGGTCCGCGATTGTCTTGTAGGCGAGACACAGATCACCCTGAGCAATCTATACGATACCGAGTAGAGTGGTAGTGAGTTAAGCCTGTCCACATAGGACAGGTGTTGGAGGCCATGGATTCTTTTTGTGAGGTATTTCTGTGGCCTTTCCAGTTGGTGCAGATGTTTGGAGAGGTACATACCAAACAGGGCATTATACTCAATTATTGGCCTAATGAGGGAGGAGTATAGAGAGGTAATAACCTCCTTTTTTTCTGGATGCAATCCCTTTACTTATGAGATGAACCAAGTAAAAGGCTTTTTTGACCACTGCTGCTACATCATGGCCAAATGTGAGATTGTTGTCAACCTGAGTACCCAGGTCTCTCACCACAAGTTGTATACTTAGGGGGTTGCTGTTGATATGGTAATCAGTAGGGGTCATGTTTTTGCTGAATGGTGTGATGATACATTTTTTTGCATTTAACATGAGGCCATGACTTTGCCACCAGTCATTAGTTGCTGTGAGACCCTATCATCATCTGGGGAGTCAATGACAGCACCCAACTTACAGTCGTCCAGAAACCTGGTCAGCCACAGGCCTTTTGTCTTTGCCTGGACTTCTGAGAAGCAGATGCCAAACAGTAGGGATCCCAAGACAAATCCCTGGAATTCTCAAGCTAATAGGGCGATAGTTTCCAGGGTCAGTAGTGGCACCATCTTTGTGCAAGGGGATGACAATGGCAGTTCTCCACTCTGCTGAAATGAAGCCTGTACTTAGGCTGTGGTTGAATAGGGTGCTCAATGGTGAAGCTAGTCCTTGCTGGAGATGGTGCAGAATACAGCGTGGGATACGATCAAGTCCCATGGAAGCTGTGTTCCTTGCATTGGATAGGGCCTTTAACACTTGATCTATGGAGATGTGAGGTGTGGGACAAGTATCAGGGATGTTGAAAGGGCCTTTGGGTGGGATGGGGGAGTGAAGTTTGTGCTGAACCTATCTTGCTAGCAGGTTGGCTAAGTCAACAGGATCGGTGTAAGTGATATCATTAATTACTAATTCGGAACAAACCTGGACATTGCCATGGAGGTTCCTGATGTAACTGAAGAAGGCTTTGTAGTTTCCCTTTGTTTCAAAGACTAGTTTTGATTCATAATTGACTTTGGTGGTTTTATGATCAAATTTGCTTGTTGAGGCTAAGGAGGGAGTTTTTCCAATTTGGAATTTGTTCCTTTTTACCGTTGGGCAACAGTTTCTTCCTTTTGTTGTAAAGTCTGTTGATAGCGGATGTCCACCAGACAGTTTTGTGTTTCCTTGAGGGGCAGATTTTAGTTCTGTTGGGTATGGCTGAGTCCATACAGTTGTACAGGTGCTTATATACTGCACTGGCATACTGTTCAGCATAGTGGTCTGCATCCTCTGAGGGAGGCAGTGGTGTGAAACTACTGATACCCTCCCTTAGGAGGTTGCAGTCAGCTTTTGAAAAGCTTTTTAGCCTGATTCCAGCTGGGGGGGGGGGGGGTTGGGGGGGTAGAAACTTTGAATGAGACAAACAGATGATCTGATCTCACCAGAAAATAATGTACTGTGGGAGTGGTGCAGTGGTCACCCATGCTGGTGAGATCCAAGTCCAAAATGTTATCTCCCCTTGTAGGGGATGAGTCGTGTTGGTATAGTGCATTAGAACTGATGAAGTTAAGGAATTGTTGAGTGAGTGCATTAGTGCAGAAATAGTTCACCTAGTCTATGGTGGGGTAGTTGAAGTCACTAAGGATCAGGATGTTAGGGGGCACCTTGATAGAGTCAAGTAAATCAAGGTATGAAGAGTGGGTGTCCTGAGTCAGGGGGGTCTATAGCTGGCTATAACTTGGATGGGTGTCTTGCCAACTGTCAGTTGCACCTGGAGTAGTTCCAGTGGGTCATGCTGAAAAACCAGTCTGGAGGTGTGCCTATCCTTAATGAAGATAGAGACTCCACCACCATTAGTCTTTCTGACCTCATTTTGGGATAGGAATTTGTAGAATGAGGTATAGCCTGGTAAGACAGGGTGCTTTATGGAGGCCTGAACCAACTTTCTGTGACCGCACAGACTTCAACATCTTCCAGTGCAAGGAGAGTCTCCAGTGAGTGCATTTTCAGGTTAATGCTCCTAGCATTAAGCAGCAAGACCTTCGGTTTGCTTTTTGACAGATCTTTTATGTTGGAAGATTTACCTTTGGGACATTGCCTAAAAAAGGCACTATGGGGGAGGCAAGAGCCTTGGCCAGGATCCAGAATCCCAGGGGGTGATATGTGGAGGCCATCTCTGGCAAAGCATTGAGGCCTGTCATTCAGTTTGTTTACCCTCCAGTGACTATCAGGTCTACTTCAAGTGCTCATATGTTAGTAAGACACAGCACAGTTGCTCACTGCCATTTGCTCTAAATGGCAAGTGCCCTTAATTCCCACTAGGAATCTGACCCTACTGAACTGCATAGCCCTCCCAGAACCATAACTCAAACACTAAGTAAAAACACAACTGGTCCTTAGCCCTAATCATAACCTTCACATTCTTTAATCCTAAAGTTCCCAATTCTTCCCTCAATCTAAAACCTCACTCCACCTCACTAAACTTAAAGTCCCTGATCATGCCCTAAACTCTGAAACTCTCTTCACATTCCCTAAAGCTAGGACTCGCTTCCCCATCCCTAAACCTATAGCCTCAGATTACTCTTTAACTCTGAAATTCCACTCTTACACTAACCTTAAACTCTTGCTTCTTAAACCTAACCCTATCCCTCCCTAAACCTAAAACCTAAATCCCACTCACGAATGGTGCCTGAAACTCTCATCTGTGATTACTCATCCCCACTCCCTCTGTACAACAGAAGGAATTATCTTCCTTGACCTTGGCTACTGCTTTCAATCAAGATGTGGGAGTTCCACTTTCTCTTTATGGCTGCTGTATATCACCTGAATGTGTAGGTGAGTTGGAGCATGAGAAGTTAACTGTGTGAGCTGCAAAATGCCTGAGAGACAGTGGTTTTCGAGCTCCTGGGACTTGGGTGCTTGTAGTACACTCATGACTATCTGACTGTTGATTCTGTAGACTTCATTTATATATATATATATATATATATATATATATATATATATATATATATATATATACATATTTATATATATAAATATATGTGTATATCTATAGACATATGTATAACTCTACATTTATATCTGTATGTGTCTGTCTGTCTCTGTCTCTATATTAATTCTGGACCCCAGAAAAATGCACATTTGCTACACTGAAAATATATCTTTAAAAAATATATCAGCTGAAGACTTCACCAAATGTGCCTTGGGAGACTGAAGATTGCCCACAGAAATTCTTTAAAGATGACATAATTTTGCAAAATAGAAAAAATGAAGAGAAGTTTACAGCTTGTAACCACAAAAAGTATGGGGGTATTCAGAAGAGATTAGCACTGTATACTTTCCTGGTTTCACAAAATATGATTAGTTATGATTCTAAAATAATAAATGCAAAAACATATTAAGTGCAAAAACATTGAGTTAAGATTCAGAATTAACCAGATTAGCCCCATGTTGTGAAAGAAAATTTTAAGAAGTACCCGACTGTGTTAATTAGCACTTTTCAGAGTTATATTCATTTATGAATACTCTCCTTAGATACTAACATCCTAAAAAAATCTCCAACCCCTTGGAAGTAGTCCCTAAACATGAGTCCATACTTATTTTAACTTAAGAAAGGTAAGATAAAATTAAATGAATGGAAAACAAACTGAAAAGCAGCCTGCTTTTCTTATTCTCTACAGATTAAGTAAACACTGTCTACATAAATCAACCCTCTAGAGATGATCTTTAGTGAAAAAAAAGTTAAAATAAAATATTAGAAATAAAATAAAACACTAGCTCCATTTTGTCAGCCAGAAAATAATATTGCATGCAAAATGTATCTATTCTAATATACACACACACACACAAAACTAAACTACATAAAAGCAATACAACTAACCAATCCTATATAACCTTTATTAACTTAATAAAACATCAAATGAATGTACTGTCAAGACAAAAGAAAGAAATTAAAATGAAGTTTACCATGGAATTAGATTATAAAGCCGTTCATTAAATACTTAATTGTTAAAAGCCTGCAGATTTTCTGAAACCCTAGCCTATTCAGTAGAAACTTGTGCAATGAGTTCCGTGGGAAAACACTATACTAACATTAAAAAAAAAAAAACACAGATAAATGAAATATGAGGAATTGATATGGACTTTGATTTGAAACTTATGGCTTTTTTTTTTTGTTTTTACTTAGCTAGTTTGCTTACCTGGGTAGTACACTGAATAGACTATTTGCAGGCATAGCCCATGTGAAGAAATTCACAAAAAAAAAAAAATAAAACAGAACAAAATTCACTAATGCATAGTAATCACAAAATGTTGATAATCACATAGACAGTTGAAACAGTAAATAAATATTATTAACAGAGTAGAAAACACAGGTGAATATGGGAGGAAAACAGCAGGTGAGAAAAGAGGGTCAAAACAGATGTGATGCAGATGAAGAGGGAGTTATGTTATGCATCCAGTGGAAAAGCACTTGCGGTCAGATTTTTGATGGCAATGTCTTTTGAAGTTGTTCTGAATGTAGGGAAAGAGGAGTCTGCTTTTAGGTGGTGGTAGTGATGGTGAAGATTACCAGAGATTGGATGCAACAATGGAGTAAAAATGGTTGGTTTAGTGCAGTTTGGTTTGTGGTGTCTGGATTGAGGAAGTAAACTGTTAGAGGTTGCAGAAGTGGCAGAGGATGCAGAGGATGATTTTAATATGGAGTTTGGTTGAAAGAGGTTGGAAGGCACCTTGCTGAAGTAGTTTGAAAATAAGCGACCCAAGGACTTCCTCAACTCTTTAGCAGACTGGTAGCCATTTGGCTTTGGTGTTCATTCCGTATTTGTTTATGTGGTTATTAACACTAAAGTATGGGATCTTTCATATTTTACCTACCAGACCCAATAATATTCCATGACTTCCATATATACATCTGTGTATATGTATATATGACGGCAGTCTGGATTTTTTGAGTGTTACTACCGAAATGGAGGGTGATTAATAGTAGTCCATATTCAGTTTTGGTGATTACGATAATTCTTGCTAAGGAATAAAGAGTCATGAGAGTTAAGGAGATGTAAGATTTTTTTATCAGAGTTGTAATTGTTGTACAGATTTTTAGATGATCATGGCCATGTCATATTGAAGTTGAATGATAGGTCTGCTTTTAGTCCTGGACATTTTTGTTCCAAAAAGGCAGTGCCATTTGGGTCTATGATCTCAATATTGTTTTTTTGGTAACTTTTGTTAACTTCCAAAGATCATTATGCTGGATTTGAGCAGTCTATTGTACTGATCAAGTTGCTGAGGAATGTGACACTATCTTGTAGTTTCTGCTATACTGAGATGCTTTTCTTACTAGTTTGACAAAGGAAAATATCATCAGCACGCACAATTATTTTAGGGTTTGAGAGCTCTGAGGATAGGTCATGTATACATAGTGAGAAAAAAGTAGTTCAAGGAATGGCCCCAACTGACACCTGTGTTTAATGCAGCTTTGGCAGAGTAGATTGTCTGCATTTACTTGAAAAGATATGCGTTAAAGATAGATTTTGAACTGATGAACTGTAGAGTGGCTGAAGTTGAGTTTGCTCAGTTTTTAGAGGAGTAGGTCATGATTTACAGTCAAGAAGGCTCTAGTCATGTCAATATAGAGGTCTCCTGTTAAATAGAAATCTGATGTTGTCAATCTTCATTTATTCCTTGACCTGTGGGTTTGGTTCTGAACATTGGAACCAACTCAGCAATTACTACAGCCCGTGAGGACCAAAACTCTTGAGATTAAGTCCTACCCAGAATTCTCCTCTCTCAATTACCTCTTGCGCTTTGTGAGACAGACTCATTAACAACTTGCTCTTGAACTAAGTTTACCGTTTCTAATATTTCAATAGTTATAAAGATTCCTCATAGATATATATATATATATATATATATATATATATATATATATATATATATATATATATCAAGTTTTTACATTTTTCTACCAAGTTCTATAAATTATTCCTTTCATTTCCTCTTCATCCTTCACTTTACACTTCAGTGTATTTCCCACTACTAAAAAAAAGACCAAACAAACAAAGTACTTGTAAAACACAAAAGGCACTCAGTTGAGAAGACTTCACACTGTTTATTGATTTAGCACTTTCATCGGCAGTATACCCTTGACTCCTTCAGAATTTGAGCATGTCAAGGGTGTACTCCTGATGAAAGTGCTAATTCAATAAACAGTTTGTAGTCTTCTCAACCGAGTGCCTTTTGTATTTCCCACTACCATTATTGGTAATCCCTTTTTCTTTCCTCTCTACTCCTAGTTAAAAAAAAAAAGTAGTAAAGTCGTTCTGTCCTTTCTGGCCTTTTCTACACTTGTTGTAGTCTGTCTACCATTGCAGGTAGTCTTCTGTACCTTTGGTGCTCTATTCTACCATTGTTTGTGGCCTATTCCTCTCTCTTGCCTTTTTCTATTGGTTTATTTTTGGCTGCATTTAGGTCTGTTCCTTATAGATTATGGCTGACAAAAGCAAAGGCACCTCCAGTTTCAAAAAAAAATGTCAGGAGTGTGGTACTCTCTTTGTGTCTATTGCCTAGGCCGAGTGCACTTGCAAGAGGATTGGTCAATCTGTCATGCTTTTAGTCACCAGGCCCTGGTAGAAAGGGAGAATAAACTGCTGTTAAAAGGGATGATTAAATCTTTCTTTGAGGAGGCCTTATCTGTTTTTTTTTCTGGGAAAAGTAAGATGGATGTTTCATCTCCTTCTTTGTCATCCTGTTTATCCAAGGGAGATAAACCAAACAAGAGGAGCCGTTTGGTGCCAGTCTTGTTCTCAGCACCAACAACCAAAAAACATAGGACTTTGGTTCCTTTTGCATCTGCAGAACTGACAGTCTCTGCTAAGGATATTTCGGTGACGAGCTCGGCACCAAAAGTGGCTTCTTCAGTGTCGAAGTTATCGGCACAGACATTAGATGAGTCAATGTAACCATCAGCCTTGGTACTGTCTTCTATTTTAGCACCAATATCTTCAGTTCCTACTGAATATACTGAATTTTCATTTATGGATAGACGTAGGACCAGGTACTCTCCATTTATTGATCCTTTTGTTGCTCAGTTACCTAGCCCTTTTTGAAGAGACAGAAATCCCCCTCTACCAAGTCAATTTGTTCCACCAAGAGCCTGACAGAAATGGATGTGTTGAGGCTGGTGGATCAGCTTCTCACTGCAAGGGGATGGAGAGGTGCGTCCTCAGTTCCAGCCCCTTCTTCTGTGACCCCTCCAACTTTTCCTTCTCTAACCTCCTCTGAGGCCTTGGAGATTCCAGCTCTGAGTGTCTTGGCACCCACTACTTTAGTTTTGATGAGATATGCATCTCTGATACCAGTTTCTACCCTGAGTTCTTCAGTTCTGTCAGATCTGGAGATCTCTTGGGGTTGTGCCTATGCTGTTGGTTCCAAGGGGCAGGACTCAACTCTGATGTTTTCATAGCCATCTCTGCATCTCACAGCTTCAGCATGTGCTAGGTCTACCCTTGCTTTGGCATGGAGAGTGACCAAGGATTTGAGGCAGTCTTTCTCAGTTCATGGCTCCCTTCCATCTTCAGGGGGATCCTGCCTTCCAGGCCATAGAGAGGGAGTGTGGAAGGCTCCTGACACCACAGAACCTATCCTCAAGATGTCAGACAAAATATAATTGCACCAGAAGACCATCCATTTTGAGCAAAGGGATTACCAGTAGATGCTATAGTTGTAGCGGTGGCTGCAAAAAGAGGAACTGGCTGAGGACATTTCCACTATTCATCACTCAATAGAGAGTCTTGCGAGATGGATAGGTTTGGAAAGTGGGTGTACACTTCATCAACCTTTGCTTTACATTCTTTGAACTTTATGGCACACTTCACCAGACTCCAGTGGGATCTGATTAAGGAGTTATCAGATACCCTGGCAGAAGCTGTATCTGACCAAGTCCAAGACAAGGTTACTTCTCAGCTGGCCACTCTAGATTCCATCTCCAATTCATCCATGAGGCTCATAGCACATGCAGCCAAAGGGATAATGAGAGCAGCGGGATCTGGTGTAGCTATAAGGAGACATGCCTGGATGTGCTTGTGTGAATTTTCAGAGGCATTCAAGTCTTCATTTGTCAATGCCCCCTATGACAGATTGTCCTTTTTTCCCCTAAAGTCAAAGAAATGTTGTCCAGGTGTGAAAACCAGAGGAGCGGAAAAATGTGGTTCAGAAAGTCCCAAGGGCCTTTCCTGGACACACATGGTATTGGCTCCCCCAAGAGCAGAGGGGGGAGCTTTAATGGAAGACACCATCCATGCAGCAGAGGTGGCACATAAAATCAGGGCTCCAGAGATACCTTTCCTAGCAGGCTCTACCAGCGCTCCTGAAAGGAGGCCTGATTGCCTCCCTCTGGAAGCAGTTGGTGTATGCTTATCCCTGCAATAACATGCCTGGCTTTGGATTACCCCCCATGTTTGGGTGCAGAGGATTATAACTAGAGACTACTCCATATCCTTCTTTTTACCTCTCCAACGTTGCAAGAAAATCCCCGACATTCCACCAAGTCAGCAGGAACCAGCAGTGCTAGAAATTCAAAAACTGCTACAAAATACAGTCATTCAGGAAGTCCCACCAGACCAGATAGCATTGATATAATTACAGAAACCCATAAAATACTTTAAAGGAATACAGCGGTGCCTGGCCCTATGGTATGGAAGGATAAGGGTCTGACTGTGACCCAGATGACCCATATTTTTTTGGAGGCACAGGCAATGGAGAGCCCAAGCAGGGATGAAGGGTTTGAGTGACTGATACATGTCTGTCCATCTTTGAAAGAGGCAAGTTGCTTCAGATTGCTGCATTGCCAAAACCTGCAGGTGTGTGAATGTACTGCACACAACAGTGAACCAAGAAAGTCTGCACATATTGAGAGCTTTGTAAATGCCATTTGGTGCCATGTGCTGAAATGTGCACGTACCTTCTGTGACAACTGTTTTGGACTTTGCAAAGCTGAATATGACAGCAAGTTAGGAGTCACAAGTGACCGGACTGGACCATTCTCTACTATGTGACTCTCACCTCCATAGGAGTTAGATCTGGTGTGCTTGCTTTGATTAAAGGAAAGAATGGACTATAGGGCTCCTGCCCTGCTCATGGATGAGCTCAGATCTAACTACCAAGGGGAGTGAGCTGATGAGCTTTCTAGGCCCAGCAGGAAGAAGTAAGCCAATGAAATGGCTAGACCTGGCTAATGGATCAGTAGGAGGAGCAAACGGGCCCGAAGTGTGCAAGTTGGTTAGCCGGTGAGTGGTCTTTGTAAATGGAAAGGGGAAAAGAAAAATACAGTAGAATTACTATTTATTAAATGCAAGAAAACTTAGTCTCTGAATATTTTTTTCATCAAAAAGATATATTCACTGTATTGAAACTTCATTACACAAAAATGATATTCAAAACGTATCCCCTTCAAATCATCATATACCAAATCAGTGAACCGCACATCAAAAACGAAACAACAAACTTTCTAAACAGTGAAACGTCATGATGCTGAAAGTTTACAGTACTGAAATACTACTACACATGCACTGGTGCCAGCACAACTGCCCTGATAGTGTAAATTCAGTCAGTGGTGTGAGAACAGGTAAATTATAGGTTTTAAGTTTTTATGATAATTTACCTGTTGCAAGGATTGTTGGTAGAGATCACGGTACAGTGTGGATCAGGACATTTAGCCTTTTCCCCACTGTAGTGCAATCTTGAAGTTGGTATATATAACTTTCAGGGGATGTGTGGGGCATAGTCCCCCAAATGGGGGGGGGGGTGCAGGGGGTCACAGCCCCCCTGCAAAAAACATTTTGAAGTGTATAGTAGTTCGTTTAGTGGTTATTTTTGTTTTGTAATATTTCTAAGTGTTTAGGTTGGCACATGTGTTGTAGTATTTCAGTGTTGTGAACACCCAGCATTGTAAAGTTTTGTTGATTAGATACTTTGGTATTTTGGTCTCGACATTCTATGGTTTGCTGATTTGGTATGCAATGATATAAAGTAGATCCATTCAAAACAGGGCTTGTCCCACTAAAGTATGAGGTGTCAAAAATATGATAAAAAAGAAAGAGCAAATATACACATTGTCCTAATTAAAAGAGTGCATTATCATTATGGAAAAGACATATACAATACAAATAAGTGTCACATAATTAGAATATTAAAGCAAGCATTCCCTGTGCAATGTATCTAATACATTTTTCATGATCCAATGAACAGACAGACTTTGTGAAGAAATCACAATTATGTAAGTAAAACTGTTTACCTTTACTGGTAATAAATATGAGTTTCATATTTATTAACAGGTATTTAATGTACAAAAAATTAAAATATGAGGATTTTTATAACATACTTTGCTAAGATTAGACCAGAATTTAAAGAATTTATCAGTATCTCATAAAATGTTTTGGGAGTATTTCCAAGAAGATTTGTGTTTTAGATACATTGCACAGGGAATGTAATAGAAATTATTTCCCTGTTTGGTCAGTTCTTTGCAACAAAAATATTGATCCATGCTGGAACAAGGCCTAGAAGATGAATTTGTTACAAAGAATGATTCCAACAAGGAATAGCTGAGTAAACAGTCAAACTATTCACTCTCATGGCTGCTGCTAAGAAAATAAATGCTTCCACTGAGCAGATTAATTCTAACTTGCCAAGAACTGACCTGAACTGCATTCCCAGTTAAAAAGAAACTGAAAAAAATATTTTTTTTTGAAGAAGGCAAGTCCCCCCCCCCCATATAGGGTGGCAAGTCCCTTACATCCCAAACTTATATATACAAATTCTACAGTTGTGAAAATTCCCCCCCCCTCCCCCCCCAAAGGTCATTGCTGCTGGCACAACAAGCCAACAGTGATTTCTTATGGAGAAGCTCTGATTCTTGGTAGGTTAAACTTTAGACAAATGATGCTTGAGAGTGCAGTTTTCATCCACCCATAGGTTACCCCAAAGGAACATTTACAAAAGTACTGATTATGAATTCCCACATGACTTGACTCAGTATACAAGAAGATATGCCTTAAGTTTATATTTTGCACCTAAATATTTAAAGGTATTAAATGAAATGACTACATATACAGCAAACAAGGTTCAGGTCATGGGAATAATTTCAAGTTTTCCAAATTAGGTTTATAGCTGGATGCATTACGATACTTAATTATTTTTAATAGTATTGAGATCACTTTATTGAGATTATACTAAAAGAAGAATATTGTATACAAATGAAGTAATGTTGATATAATACTTGTTGACTATAACTCCTTCAGTGCCTGGAACTTAGAAAATCTAAAGAACAGAACTCTAAAGAAAAGAAAAATAAAGGTTAAAGCAAGGCATGTCACCATTAGGCCATATTTGTTAGGAAAACACAATTTTACTACCTCTGGAAAAAGGAATGGCTCATGAACTTGACCAGATTTATTGGTAATATCAACATTGATGTCTGCACATTTATTAGTATTAGCTTGTCTGTCTCATCCCCATAAAACCAGCTTTAAATCTGGAAATAACTGAATTTGCAGGTAGATTACATTTCTTGGCTAAAACAGAAGCATGAGATGTTAACATATAAGCAGATAAGGTAAATAGGATCATAGAATTTAATAAGGGGAAGGTCCAATTTGTGGTTTGAGAATTAAAATTGCTTTTAATTGTTTGAAGTACTCGTGTTTAATACTATGTACTTCAACATGGTCATATAATTTAAGGATGATAAAGTCTAAGTAAAATGTGAATCTTTTACAAAAATATGTATCAAAAGCATTATGCCCTGGGGTTTTTCCTTGTTTTAAATTTGATACAGTTTCTATTCAAGGGTACTATCTCCCATACAAAGGTTAGACTTCTCCTTTGAAATTTCTAGGTTTATATTAAGATAAAAATTACTATAGTTGGGAGTTATAATGGGATTATTAGAAACATAAATATTAACATAAGTATAATCATAGTTCAAATTCATAAGCAAGTCAACAACTTTCATAACTTTCGTACATTTCATATGTTTATATAATAGTGTTCATTGGTCCAGGTGCTGTTCAAAGAAAACTGACTTAGTAAAATGAGGGTCAAAAACATAATTTGCCAACCATGAGTCCATCTTAGATTTGAACTCAGTTAAATTTACAACTATTCTAACAGCATGTACCCTTCAAGTCCATAATCCTGATATAATATGAGTAATATATTTACCGCGTAAGGAATTTGGGAATTACTATCCCCAATGTTTGTGAGTTGTTATAATTTTGAAGATTTTGTAATACCTTGGGAAATTCAGATAATTTCACCTTCTGCTATCATCTATCATCTATCATCTATGGAAAGAAACACTTGGCAATTTGTTTTAATAGACTCCAATTTCTGTACTTCAAAATTATTACACATACAGAACACCATGTTGTACTTCAGTATAGGTCTTATTATAAATGATCAATAGATTTTAACCATGTTTTTTCATCTCTCAATGGGAATAATCTAAACAGTAAACCTAAATTTCTTAGCATGGGTGCTGGAAATGTAGGGTGGGGTGGGGGTTGAAAGCCCCCCCTGACTTTCAACAGCTGCCGAATATGCCCAGAAACTGCTCCTATAACACTGATTACATGGAAATATTCACACTGGGATTTCTAACGTGACAGCAAGATCAGGTAGACAGAAAAAGACTATTTGAGTGATAAATCATCTTTTTCTAGCTGCCAGAGCGCACTGTTACCATGGAAAAGCATATGCAAGTATTTCTGCGGAATACTAATCAACTTGTTTCATCAAGAATTTTGGAAAAAGCCAAAAATAACAAGTGAATGAGGGCTCAAAAGATGAGACAATTTTCAAACATTACTTATCCATTTTAAATTTTAGTACAAGAGGTTTGCATCAACATGCATTTTCAGAGTAATGGAAGTATGAACCTTTAATGTCTGGTATTAGTGACTGACTGTAATCTTCTGCATACCTGACAACTTTTGCTTAAGAATTCTGGACAAAGCCAAAAATGACTGGGGGGATAACAGTCAAAATCAGGAACTGATTTTAAATATTGCTCTTATAAAATTAGAAAGCTGCTAGAACAGGTTTTCCATTAACATGCATTATTTGAAGGATATGAAGTCTCAGACTCGAACATATCATTATTTAGTGGGCACAGTCCTCAATGATTTGCCAGCACACTACAAATTTTATGAAGAACAGACCAAAAATATGAGGCAAAAAGGTGGCACCTCATTTTTCCAGGAGGGCCTTATCAATAAATCCCAGCGTAAATTTTCGGATTCCAATCCAGTCACTAGTTTATGTTTAAAGTAACACAGTGACTCACATGCTTAACATGTAGGGGAAGTTTATTCCAAAGGTTTGGGCAGTGCTGTCTTATAAGCATACCTCTTCATTGTGCAGTATTTATTTGTTTGTGAATTTTTAGGTCCCTGGGTCTAGTATTGGTGGAGATATTGGACTTCTGGAGATACAGGAGGTCCAGTACAATTGGATCTCTAGTGGAACCGCAAACAAGACAGATCTCTCATCAAAAGCCTTTAAGACATTGAATAAAGGCATACAACTTCCAGAGTATTTTCATAGCTGCTAATTGTTTGATATGATTAAGAAGATACACCCCAAAGGGGGAAGTGCTGAGTGTAAGGGAGTGACTACCTCTTTAGATCATTAAGATATTCTTTTGGCAATTAGGTGGTTTAAACAAAAGGATTTCCTGACACCTGTTGGCTCAGGATGGTCAAAAGATAGGGGAGCTATCAGCTCGCATATCTAGGTCCCTGACAAAGTTTTTCATTTTATAGTTGTGTGGCTGTACAGTATGATGGGGGGAGGAGTTGTCTATTAAAAGTGATACTAAACTTTTTAGCATTTAGTTTGAACTTATTTTTAGTACACCAAAGGTTTACTAAGGAGAATTCATTCAGGAGAGTTTGGGTGTCATAGGGTAACTTAACAACAACATCCAGTTTACAAACTAAAAAATTCAACAAACTAATAAAAAATAAAACATGAAAAAGCACCACGCTAGGAAACAAAAACTGTATGTTAGCGCTTTCGTTTACTAAAAATATGTAAACTTCTTCAGACAATTCACAAACAAAAAATCAACCCTTAAATACTTTAAAAAACATGACATCATTTCCTGAAACATCATTTCCTGAAACATCATTTCCTGAAACAACCTTACCTCAATTTAAAGTAAAAAAACATAAAATGTAAAGTGTAAACTACATAAATCTATTCATAGATACTATGTTAAATTATTTTCTCATGAAATTCAGTATATTTTTTATCTTAATAAAGCTTTAAGTTTTAAAGTGCTCCTGATAGATATTACATCATTTAAACCTGGTGGGACCAAAGCATTTAATTTCAACTGCCATAAAACTTATTTTTCTTCAAGTTTTAGGCTAGTCGGTCCCCCTCTTTCATTCTCGGATACATTTTCAATAGCCATAAATAAAAGTTCATGCTCAGGGAATGATAAAATGTGCCTAGCTAGGGCATTGGTAGTGTTCCCTTTGTTAATTGCATAGTAGTGTTCATAAATTCTGTTTTTCAGTGGTCTATCAGTTTTCCTTATATAAAAAGCCTGGCATTTAGAGCACAAACTAAGATAGACCACCCCCCCTAGTGTTACAATTAAACTTCCCATTGATGTAAAACTTTTTTCCTTTTACTGTAAATGAGTTGCTCACTTTTATATACTTGCACCAATGACAATTTTCACATTTGAACATCCCTTTATGTGGACGGTGCACATTGGAATTATTATTTTCCAAAAGTGCTTTCAAATTACATCCCTTACGAAAAACCACTTGAGGATGTTCATTAATGTGTTTACTAATTGACTGATCTTCTGATAAATAACACCAATTTTTGAAAATAATAGTTTTTAAAGATGGAGCATCCAAAGAAAATGTGGTAATAAAACTAGATGCAAATGAACCCTCTTTCTCAAAGCTCTTTACATTATTAAAGTCATGTAAAAGTGGGCAATCAAAAGAGGTGATCAAATCATCTGACAAGTCCACTCTAGATTCAATAGTTGTTTCATTCTCTTTTAACTGTAAAATTGGTTTAAATAAACCACTTGCCCTTTTATTCTTCACCTCTTCAATAAGTTCACCCACCAATCTAGGTGGGTACCCACGTTTCATGAACATATCTTTTAATAACATACATTCTTGAAAAAAGTCATCCTCCAAAGTCACCATCCTGGCAGCCCTAACGAGTTGTCCTTTCACCACACCCTTTTTCTGGTGGTAAGGATGGCAACTGGAGAAGTGCAAAAATGCATTAGAATATGTGGATTTCCTAAAAATCTTGGAAGTAAAACTATTTTTCTTAATATTCTTTGTTAGTTCCACATCCAAGAATGAAATCCGTTCTGTTTGGAATTCCCATGTAAATTTCAAAAAATTGGTGTATTTAGTAATTTGTTCAACAAAGGAAGTGGCAGAGGTGATATCTCCTCTCCACAAAATGAATATATCATCCAAGTAATGGGTGTACCATGCGGTCCTCTCCTGAAAGATGGTGTCAACGAACAAATAATGCTTTTCCCAAAAAGCCATAACAGCATTAGCAAAAGTTGCTCCACAGGGGGACCCCATGGCCACACCTGTTTTCTGGAGGTAAAATTGTTTGTTGAACAAAAAGTAATTATTATTAAGGGCTAGTTCCAAAAAGTATATGATTAAATCAATACTTTGTCCTTCTACCTGTTTTTCTAAAAGGAAGTCTCTCACCCATTCACATCCAAGTTCTTGTGGAATAGATGTGTAAAGGTCGCAAACATCAATTGTAAAAAAATTAAGGGCCTCATCAAAAGGGAAGTTATTAATCGTTTGCAAAAAAATCCCGTGAGTATTTGCAAATCTGCACCTCAGTTTTCAAGGCCTCCTTAAGTTTACAATCAACAAATGTGGCATACTCATATGTGACAGATTGTCTCCCATCAATGATGAGATGAAAGGGTGTTTTTTGCAAATTTTTGTGTATTTTTGGTAACCCAAAAATGGTCGGGGTAATTGGATAAATGATTTCCAAATAATTCATAATGTCCAAATCAATACAGCCTTCAATGAACAAATCTTTGATGAACCCAGTAATCCTATGGTAAGCTACATTCATCTCATTAAGAGACACTTGCATGTAAGCTTCACTGTTAAGTAATGACTCCATGTTCAATACAAAATCTTCCCTGTTCATGAAGACCAACCCACCCCCTTTATCTGGTTTCATAATACGAATGTTTGCAAATTTCAACCCCTGTAATGCATCTTTCTCAGTTTGGGTAAAGTTATTGTAAAAAATGTTACTAGGACAGTATGTACCCATAAGTGACCTAAAATCATTTTCACATATTTTTTCAAAAAGAGCAATAGTGGGGTGCAACACAGGGTTAAAGATGGTGGCGACTCTAAAATCTTTCGTGAGACTCAAATTACTACCTAAAAGAACATTTAAATTTAGTTTCCTTGTAAAAGTTTTCAAGTCAATCAATGTTCTTTCCAAATTACTCCTAAAAGTGGGAACAAAAGAAAGCCCTCTAGCTAAAATCTCTATGAGTGCAGAATCAGGAACAAAAGAGGAATAATTATAAATTTTGAAATCATTAGAACTATCACAAAGAATACATTAATTATTTTGTTCAATTTCTTTAGAAACAATAAAATGAAAGTCACTTGGAGAGATTATCTCCTCTTCATGTTCTGTTTCTTCCTCTTTCACTGACTTTGATGCTGGACTTGATTCTGTTGCCCCCCAGTGTTCGCATTTCTGCGGGTTTGAAAACCCTGATTCTGTTCTTGATTCTTAACACTGTTAGAGTCAGAATCGTTGTTCCTATTTTTACTCGCAAGTCTCTCACTCCTTCTAACTGGTGAACTCATTGCAGTTGCATCAAATGGTATATTATTGTTGTCAAGTCCAATGAATATATCCCCTGAGGAGGTCTGGTCATAGTCAATGTTCATACCTTTCTTTAAAAAATTCGAGGAAGGTGAGGGGTAAGCAACACCCTTTTCATATGCAATAGAGTCCCTATTTAGTTTCTTGACCTTGTTTTCTTTTATCTTTGATAAAGCACTCTCCATACTCGAAAAAATTCGAAGAAAGTCAAATTTATACCGTGGAAACTCGACATCCAACCTAATGCTGTTGTCTAAGTCCGCCAGTTCTTTTTTAAAAACCTCTATTTGTCGACCATAGTCTTTAATTAAACATTCAATCAGTTCAATACCCTGTTTGTCAAAAAGGCAAAGTAATTCTTTATGAAATGGAGAATTGGCAATCAGGCCTGTTGTAAATCTCCATTGTCTAAGTCCCTTTGGGACTTATTTTCTTTTTACACACTCAGCTAGATACAGAACCTCTATCTGTAGCTTCTTAAATTTAAAAAGTATGAAATCAAACAATTTCAATTTGTTAGATAAGGAGTCCTCATGTTCAATGGAACCCCTACTGTTGTTATTGCTGAAGCTACTACTGGTAAAACAAGCTGGTTCTTTATCTGTTATTCATCAGAAGATCAATCAATTAGCAAACACATTAATGAATATCCTCAAGTGGTTTTTTGTAAGGGATGTAATTTGAAAGCACTTTTGGAAAATAATAATTCCAATGTGCACCGCCCACATAAAGGGATGTTCAAATGTGAAAATTGTCATTGGTGCAAGTATATAAAAGTGAGCAACTCATTTACAGTAAAAGGAAAAAAGTTTTACATCAATGGGAAGTTTAATTGTAACACTAGGGGGGTGGTCTATCTTAGTTTGTGCTCTAAATGCCAGGCTTTTTATATAGGGAAAACTGATAGACCACTGAAAAACAGAATTTATGAACACTACTATGCAATTAACAAAGGGAACACTACCAATGCCCTAGCTAGGCACATTTTATCATTCCCTGAGCATGAATTTTTATTCATGGCTATTGAAAAAGTATCCAAGAATGAAAGAGGGGGACCGACTAGCCTAAAACTTGAAGAAAAAGAAGTTTTATGGCAGTTGAAATTAAATGCTTTGGTCCCACCAGGTTTAAATGATGTAATCTCTATCAGGAGCACTTTAAAACTTAAAGCTTTATTAAGATAAAAAATATACTGAATTTCATGAGAAAATAATTTAACATAGTATCTATGAATAGATTTATGTAGTTTACACTTTACATTTTATGTTTTTTTACTTTAAATTGAGGTAAGGTTGTTTCAGGAAATGATGTTTCAGGAAATGATGTCATGTTTTTTAACGTATTTAAGGGTTGATTTTTTATTTGTGAATTGTCTGAAGAAGTTTACATATTTTTAGTAAACGAAAGTGCTAACATACAGTTTTTGTTTCCTAGCGTGGTGCTTTTTCCATGTTTTATTTTTTAACATCCAGTTTACAGTCATCTGCAAACTTTGTTAGCCAGAGGTTGTGGTTCTCCACTCGGAGGTCATGGTTCTCCACTTGGAGATTAAATATTCCAGCACTGAGCTCTGTGGGGATACCACTGTTCACATTCATACTTACTGATGTGGTACCTGCAAATTGCACTGTATGGGCTCAGTCTTTCAGTCAGATTGCTGTCCATCTTAGCACATATGGGGACATTTTTAAAAGCAGTTAGATTTTGTATGATGCCTGCATGAGGAATCATGTTGAAGTCCTTCTCCAGGTCGAGATACACCATATGCACTACATAACCATTATCTGTAGCCTCTGTAACTCTTTTGAAGAAGTTTACCAGGTTAAAAAGACAGAATCTACCCTTCAGAAAGGCAAACTCTGGGAGGTCAATTCAAACAAGAATTTTGATGTCACAGTTTATGAGGTTAGTTATAATACACCTGCCTCATGATTTTGCAGACAAGGCTTGTAAGACTGATAGGACTTTAATTACCCAAGTCAGTTGTAAGGCTACCCCTATGGAGGGGCAGCACCATTGCAGTGTACCACTCATCAGGGACAAAGGCAGCAGCTGAACAGTTAAACAGCCTGAGAAGCATGTCTGCAAGGGTATGTTTACCACTGTTATGCAACCAGGTATATCATGTGCAGCAAAAAATAAAGATGCTGTCAAATGGATCGTTGTACATCAAAAAACTGAAAAAAGCATCTTGCATGTTTTTTTTCTTATCCAGATTTTATAGAGTTATAAAATGCATTATGGAGAGTAACAAACCTTATTGATAAGCTGCTTGATGTACTTAAATGGGGCAGTGCCTGGCAGTATTGAATATTTTGACTCTGGCCTTGTTGAAATGAAACCCTAGGAAAAAAACTACATGCCACCCCCCACACTGTCCACTGTACCCCCTGGATACTACTATTGTGCCCCCTGCTCCCACCCCATCTTGGTCTTACACCATTCATATTATTTTTTTTCATGTCTTCTCATACTTTGTTGCACTCGTCAGATTTTTCCTACATTGTTTCAACATATCTTAAATTGCTGAGATAACACGATAATAAATGTGGGGGAAATAAAGAAATGAAGTCAGTGGTCTGAACCCTGCCCCCATAAGCCATTTGGGTAATAGATGCTCTGACTTGCATTTTTAGAGCTTTTTTTCCATACATTTTGAGACAAATTTAGCCTGAACACAAATTGTGGCAAAATAAATTTATTCTTGATCCTCGTCTTATTCTTGTATCCTTTCACCACTCTCAAAATGGCCAAAATTGCAGTGTAATAACTGCTGAGGAAATAACAGAATTAAGCAGATAGTCTGGAGGCTATCTGGGCCTCAGAAGCCATGGGATTCTAGACAATGTGAGGTATATTCTAGAACTTTCCCCCCAGCATTTTGTCCCAATTATGACTTGGACAAAAATCTTGACTAACTAAAATCATCCAGTCTTATTTTTTTTTCTTTCAAGGAAGAAATGAGTTGCGCCCAAGGATTAATCATCAAAGTTGACAAAAAGTAGATCGCAATAAACTGAGAAATTAAATGCTTGCAAACATTCATTAATTCTATCTTAAAATAGTGTATGTGTCCATTTGAAAAGAAAAAAAAAATGGTCACCTTTTGTGTATCCTTTATTATTAATGGGATTA
Source organism: Protopterus annectens (assembly GCF_019279795.1). Taxonomy (NCBI): domain Eukaryota; kingdom Metazoa; phylum Chordata; order Ceratodontiformes; family Protopteridae; genus Protopterus; species Protopterus annectens. The sequence continues at coordinate 822,131,845 of NC_056745.1, forward strand.
AAGGAATAAATAAATGCTCCCAGTCATATATTTCAAGTTGCTGGTGAGACTCATCATATAGCTTGCCTATTTATCCGACCCCTAAAAGACAGCTGCTACCATCTGTGCATCTACCTGACAACTAGAATATAGTAACATATTTTAACTTGTTTATCACAGATATATATTCACAATATACCTGCTTATCACTGCCTTCCAAAGTAAGCCACCTGTATGCACTTCTGATATGTGATTGTCAGAAAAGAGAAGAGAAGAAAAATGATCACAGTTATGTATCCTAGACAGTATGCTGCCCCTTCCCAAGCTACAGTGATGTATGAATATGTGTGAGGTATGGTTTTGAGCAAAGTTAAGGAAATAATAACTACGCTGTTACAGCCCCACAAAACCCACAGTGACATTCTGTGCATAGTACCTGTGAGGTTTAATTGTCAAGAAAATTAGAAATCATGACCACAATTTTCCCATTCCCAAGAAAGCTATACTGGCTTCTGTGCACAGCTCTGAGGTTTGATTGCGAGAAGAATTTAAGAAATAATAATCTCACTGTTCCCAGCCCCCCCCCCCCACACACACACACACACAATTCTGAGAAGGGCCAGCTGTAGAACAGATAGGGCTAGAGTAGAAGGCCTCAATAAGCCTGTTTAAAACTCCACTTCTACAGTCTGTGTTGTAGAAGCTGCCAGGATCTAGATGCTCTATGATGGATTTTATGCCTTATTTTGGAACAATAATGTCTTGAAGAGTATGGATCACTATAATTATGCTCTGAATTTGGGGAAAGACATGCTTGTTAAGCCCATTTCTAACATCAGCAAGGAGCGTAACAAGCTTTTATTAAGTGTTTCTTTCTATTGTGAAGCTTTAGTCACATACTACAGCACCAATAGCAATCAGTGGTCACAACAAACGAGCAGTAGAAAGTAGTTAAACACTTCATTTGGACTTTTTTCTAAAGTGCTTAACAGTATAACTGAAGTGTTTAGCAGCTTCCCACCTCTCTTCTGTGGTGGCTTCTCTTTGTGTGGCAGGGATAAGTGTGTTACAGCACTACTGCAATTTATACTATAACTTTTGAATATATGGCTCCTGGATCACATTTTATTTTATTTTTATTTTATTTTATTTTACATTTGTTGACCGGGCTAGTCCAACTGGATACATGTCCATTTTCAGTGGAGGCCCGGGGAGAAAAGCTCCAAGGTCATAGTTAGATTAACAAAAACATTGATGTTGTTACACAAGATAATATACTGGTTAATACATATACAATAATAAACCTATAACAAGTGAGTACAATTAAATACACTGATGCTTACAGACCAAATAAGAGAAAGCAAGAAATATTAAATGATTTAACAAGGTACAGATTAGAACAGCCAGACAAGGAGGGCTAGAATAGGGTGTTCTTTGGCTTTGGGTTAAGCAGAGGCTAAGAGAGGCCTAGGTACGACTAGGGCAATTGCTTGTTAGTCTGGAGAGGAACAAGGGCATAACCATTTGGAGTTCAAGTATGCTCTAAGATGTAATTTAAATTGGTGCTGAGAGGGCATAAGTCTTAGGTTGTTTGGTAGTGCATTCCAGGATTTACCAATGGAATTGGCATATAGTGCGTCACCACCAGCATTGTTCGATTTAATGGTCCTTACTTGAAGACTTTTGGAAGACCTGAGGGAGTTACACCACAGGATTTCCCTGGGTCTTAGAGGAAGCCAGGTTTAATGGTAACTTCCTAAGTTCTATTATTGTTCCTTTACTTTTGTTTCTTTTCTGTTGATATTAATGTAGAAGGAACCTGTGCTCAATAGATTTAATTCAGCCTGGTACCTTAATTACAGTACAAGGTGTTTGGCAAAGTACAGTGAAAGGGGTAGATATTTATTTACCCTGAGTCTCTTTATGGGGATAAAAAGTTGCTTATGCGTTTGCACTGGTGGGGTCCTGAGGGTCCTGAGTGCCACTCGGTAGGCAACTGGAATTGGGGCTACCCTGAGTCTCTTTATGGGGATAAAAGTTGCTTATGCGTTCGCACTGGTGGGGTCCTGAGGGTCCTGAGTGCCACTCGGTAGGCAACTGCAATTGGGGCTACCCTGAGTCTCTTTATGGGGATAAAAGTTGCTTATCGTTAGCACTGGTGGGGTCCTGAGGGTCCTGAGTGCCACTCGGTAGGCAACTGGAATTGGGGCTACCCTGAGTCTCTTTATGGGGATAAAAAGTTGCTTATGCGTTCCCACTGGTGGGGTCCTGAGGGTCCTGAGTGCCACTCGGTAGGCGACTGGAATTGGGGCTACCCTGAGTCTCTTTATGGGGATAAAAAGTTGCTTATGCGTTCGCACTGGTGGGGTCCTGAGGGTCCTGAGTGCCACTCGGTAGGCAACTGGAATTGGGGCTACCACGAGGGTCAATGCTGCCCGACCGTAAAGCACAGTTAGTTTTAAAACATACAATGCAGATGCAACATTAGCTTCATTTGTATGTTTCCATGAAATATCTGTGTGGCAATTCCAAATGTAATGCATATTTACACTAGATGACAGCCAAAAAACATGCCCTTTTAGATCACTAAGTGTCCTTTTTTCCTTCCAATCCGCCAGCCTTCAACTCCTTCCAGCACCCATGTTAGTGGTCTAACTTTAGTGACATGTAGGTGAGCTTGAAAGGAAAGTATAACAACTTTAACCCCCAAGTCTTTGTATTCATTTACAACTGATAATATACATTTATTTCTCAGATTTTTTTATCATAGTGTTTGCCAAAATAATGGCCAGATACTTGTCAGTGCTAAATGTAAGTCCATTATTATCTGCCCATTTTAATAAATTATTTAGAGATGTATTTATGTCATTCAGCTGTTCATCTGCTGATGTGATAAAGCCAATTTAACAATTGTCAGCATATTTATTGGAATAACACACATTGCTCACATGACTTGTGGGAAATACCAAATGAAACAAAAACAGACCCCTGAAGTACCCCACACCTTATAGATAAGTGCTCAGACTGCTTGCCCATAACAGCAACAGATTTCCATGCAGTTAATCAATACTTAATCCAGTTAATCATATAAGGATTGTATTCAGATCCAACCAAAGCATCATATATAGTATGATGAGAGAAAGAATCAAATGCCTTGGTAAGATGCAAAAACACAGCTCTCACAGATAAGCCATCATTGATAGCTAGCGTGATCTTGTCATAGAATTCTATAAGACTCATCGTGTTGAACTACCAGGAGAAAAAATACATGTTAACCTAGATCAGCTTTATTTTTACTGTTTACCGGGTCTAAGAGAAGTTAGATAATATACTTTTCTAAAATCTTACCTAATAACGATGTTAATGGGCCTGAAGTTTTTAACATTCAACTTATCTCCTTTCATTAGAATAGGAGTCACAGAAGATATCTTCCATGATTCAGGAAGTGTACCTTGTAATAATAGTCTATTAAATTTTTTATGGAATATAGGAGTCATTGTTTCTTGTATATTTACTATTAAAACTCCTAGGATTTAATCAGGTCTCATTGTTGTACTGGTCCTTACTTTATTTAAAGCCTTGACTATCATAGCCAGAGTTATAGCTGGGCATATGCTTGTCACTGGGATTACAAATGTATCACTTTAGGGAATGGCTGCCCATTCTACATAATTAGTATCAAATCTGGCTCCAAAACAAGACAGTTTTTTGCACACAATGACTTCAGTTTACGTTAGACTAATAAGAGCATTAAACATACCCTGATTAAATCAGTTCCAAAGATCTTTGTCTAATGATGAGATCTACTTTTCAATAGTTTATTCTTTTCTCATTTAATTTTTAAATTTTGAAGCTTTATTAAATTTGCCTCTCAGCAGAGATTTAAATGTAGTCCATGTAATATCCAATGCTATATGCATCATGCTGACATGAAAAGTGAAACTGAATGGAAATTGAATTTAGTCTGTAATCTCTTGTTCTTTTCATAGTTATGAATTAAGTCTCTGTCTTGACTTAAGACCGGTTTTGGAGAAAATGAAAACTAGAGGTAAATTAATACATAGCAAGGGAATGGTCTAGTCGGTGTGTTATAGTTAATGTTCAAGTGAAAGTGAGAAGAGGTAATTTCTTAGACAGGATCTATGACACTGTAAAAAGGAAAACATCTCCTAGGCAATATTGTTCATTATGTATTAATTACATCATATGCATTGGTATAGTCCTGTGACAATTGAATACCTCTGTTGGAATATATTGCAAGAAAAACAACTTTGATCAATGGTTGTCTGCAGATTTTAATTTTTCCAGTGACATTATTGATGACACCAGTTCAAATACAGTGTACCTGAAAAATGAAAAATGTATTATTCAAACTCTGGTCATTAAAATTGGACATATCTTACCTTAAAGTATGTTGTAAGGTTAGAAGAGTTTCTAAGGAGCTCAGGTTGGGGTACTACCCCAATTTATTAACTGGAGATTCTTTACTTCACCGGGAAGGATACTGACAATCATTTTGCTGTGGAAGCCATCAGTAGTATCAGACAACAGAAATGGTTCCATTAGTCTATCAGCACAAGAACAGAAGATTTTTCAGCCTTATGTGGAGAGGTATCCCAAAAAAGAACAGCTGAAACCCAAACTGTTGCCAGGCCAAAGCAAGAAGTAATTGTGACTGGTCCTTTCACAGATACTGTACATATTACTAATGTGAATAATTTTAAAATTTTCAACTATATAGGGTCATCTGTGACTGATTTACATCATCAATGTTTTGAGAAAGGATTTGCTTTTGTTCCCACCTTGAGGTTCAGTTTGGTCCACTGTATATTTGATTTAAAGTTATTTATATGTAAATTAAACCTAGCACTGGTATTTCAGAACTAGGAATAGAACTTCCAAGGAGATAATTTGAAGAGGAGAAGCATATACAGCCCCCCCTCTCAACCCTGTACAGCTCTACTTTGAAACACGTCAAGAAAAATTTAACAACTTTGTATGCTAACTTGATTGATATGTTATTTAATAATTTAGCAATGAAGTATAACATTCTTTATTGTATACATTAACATTGGACGGTATAGTACAGGTTATAAAACCAGCAAGGTTGAGGGCTAGTAGTATTGATGCCATTAATAGATTATATGGGACGAATGTTTGTTGTTTTAAACAGTTGCCACACCTAGGAAATGAATCCCTGAATGAAATCATTGTCAATTATCATAAAATTGATTTATGGTAGAAAGACTTGATTCTAGAACAACAAATTGATGTGTGTTTATACATTTTTTTGAAAGCTGATAAGCCCAGAGTTTCCAACATTTCCAGCATCCTCAAAGTTCACAAGAAAGTATCTGACTACCATTTGGACCCAGTGTAACAGGGCAGAATTCAAGAAAGGAACCTTTGGCAAAATGCGTCTACTGGAAATAATCGTGCATGACTTTTGGCACTTTTTGAGACCATCAAAAAGGGTAAACTATTCCATTGATGTTATATTTGTCATATGGACATAAAGGACTTTTGTTTGAAGAAATAATTGTTGACATCATACCCTGTTCAAATTGACACAAAGACATAAAGGACTTTGTTTGAAGAAATAGTTGTTGATATCTTAACCTGTTCGAATTCAGACATTGCATTATAAAAAAAAAAACTTCTACATTTGTTTTAAACAACAGTTTTGTTGCATTTGAGGGTAAATAGTGCCATCAAAGAACAAGGGTAGCAATGGGAGCTACAATATTTGGAACGTAATGTTCTTTTTCCAGCCAGGTTTGCTAATGTATGGGACATTTATTTGAGATGTTTGGATGACATCTTTATATCATCCTGAACAGTGGTTCCTTGAATAGTATTCATTTTTAGATAATATCATTTACAAAAATGTATAAATACTTTTTTTTCAAATAGTATAGGAAAGATACCTTGTTAAACACTTATTTGCATTATAACATTTTCATCCCTATAAAAACAGTGAATGCAGTTAAATGGCATGGGTGTTGAGAATGGTTTTGGAAGATAGTGGTTTTTAGGTCCAGTTTGATTAGCTAGTAAATGAAAAGAGGCTACCCAGTCAATCTACAGTATAATAAAAAGGAAGAAGTTGCCTGTGGAAGGAGAGATAGATTTTCACCCATTTTAAATGGTGGATTGGTCAAACCGTAAGTTAACATACCCATTTCATTGAAACATAATTTTATTCTCACATTTTTCAGTGGGACCTCTCAGATAAGGAACTTTAATGATACACGTTGATGTATCCTCACCCATTTTAATAATATAAGAGATGTAGTGGGGCCTTATCTGTACTACACTTTTAAGCAGGGGGGCCAACATTAAAAAAAAATTGGTATTCATAATTTAAAAGTAAAACAAAAACATTGTTATGCCTGTTGTATGCAGCTGGGCACTATATATATATATATATATATATATATATATATATATATATATATATATATATATATATATATATATGGGTCCACTTCACATGACTGAATCTGAAAATACTGAATTTCATTTGACTGAGACCACAATCCCGAATTTTAAAATACTGAATTTTAAACCATAGACATGCACACTTACAACACCAACAACTAACTCTTTCCAAAACTTAAAAACTACTTCCTTACCCTCTTAACAGAAACTGGATGATATAAAACCAAATTATGTGGGGGGCTATACCCCCTAACTATATATATGTATATATATATATATATATATATATATATATATATATATATATATATATATACACACTAACTCCAGGATTGCACTACAGTGGGGAAAAGGGCATATACCTTTTATTACCTTACAGTACTGTGCACGCTGCCACTACTGCTTGGAGCACACGAAACATCCACCATATTACTTTAGATATCTTCCCATTAAAATGTAAAGAGACGCACCACATTTAGAAACACTGCAGCACTACTTTCTATGTTACTGTCAGTATTTTGACAGTCAGCACTTTAAGTTACAGTAATGTTTTCTTATCACAAGCAGGTCCCAGGTGAAGGGAAACACACATCACACCTATGGCTTAAAATTCAATATTTTGAAATTCAGGATTGCAAGCTTTCAGTATAATGAGACTCAGTCAAATGAGTTTTCAGAATTTTGAAAATTAGGTATTGTGGTCTCAGTCAAATGAAATTCAGTATTTTGAGATCCAGTCATGTGAAGTGGACCTATATATATATATATATATATATATATATATATATATATATATATATATATATATATATTGGTCTACTTTCATTCATCGAATATACACTTCAGCGAACTTTAAATAACCGACACCACTCAGCTGAAACCTCATTATTACGAAAGTGCACACATACACACACACACACACACACACACACACACACACACACACACACACACACACACACACACACACACACACACACACACACACACACACACACACACACACTCTTCAATATTTTTGAAGGGGGCAAGCCCATCTGCACCCCTACACCCCCTGCAAATTATATATACTAACTCCTACATCGCACTACAGTAACAGCAAGGGTAGAGTTCTCTGTCCTTATTGTAGGGTTATCTCCATTTTAAAGCTACCAGTGCTGTAAAAAAACATACCATACACTGAAGACTAATGTCACATCTGTCATGCTTCAGAACTGGTATGGTGTAAGAGAAGCTACATAAAGACTGTATTCTTATACTTCTCACACTACCAGCAACACAGCAACTTCTTCTTCTTCTTCTTCTTCTTTCGGCTTTTTCCTGGTTAGGGGTCGCCACAGCGGATAACCTTGTCTGCACATTGAATGGCAGTGGAGTTTTACAGTGTCGAGTTGCCAGCCCGGCGCCCAACCTTCCACAGAAGGCACACTCACACGCACACCTAGGGCCAATTTAGAGTGTCCAATCCACCTGCAGCATATCTTTGGGATGTGGGAGGAAACCGGAGCACCCGGAGGAAACCCACGCGACCACAGGGAGGACATGCAGACTCCGCACAGAAGGCACCCCAGCCGAGGATCGAACCGGAGAACCTCTTGCTGTGAGGCGACCAGCAACACAGCAACTATGTCGATTAAATTGACTTAGGCATAGTGTGCTTTTGTAATAATGAGGTTTCGGCTGAGTTGTGTCAGTTATTTGTGGTTCAGTTAAGCATAAATTCGATGAATGAAAGTAGATACACACACATACACACACACACACACACACACACACACACACACACACACACACACACACACACACACACACACACACACACATTTTTGGGTGGTGAATGTAATTCATTCCATCATTGAAGTTTTTCAATTCTTTTCATTCTTATGGTTGGAAATTATGGGGTATTGAGGTTAGTTTGTAAATGACTGTTGAATGTTATCTGGTTTTGTTTGTAAACCTTTCAGATGAATGTGCTTGATTCTTTAATAAATTATCCATGTGGATGTTTTTGTTATGAATGCTCTTACACTTTTTATTTTATAAAAAGAAGTTTATCAAATACTCAGCCCAATGTTAAGTTTCAACTACCCACATGAATTATATAGTGGTTATCAAGAACAGAGATAGTTCTAATCAATTGCTGAAATAAAACAGCTATTTTTGCAAAAAGAGCATAATCAGATACTAACAGAATTTGACTGATTACTAGTGGACTAATACATTCTACAAAAAATAAGTTTGCACTAGGAATCTTCTTTTTCCTTTATTACATTGAGGGTTATGCTCTTCCAAATTACAATTACAGTACCTGAAGTATTAGCTGAATTAGAAAAGATAAATAGCACCTCTTTCCTTTTAGGAATTCAAATTGTAAAGGAAACATATGAACTACTTGAATAAAGCAAATGCCAGTATTTATATTATAACTATAACTTACAGGCGAATCATATTCCATAACAAGCAGGAAAGAAATGTTAATTGAAAACACATCACATTCACACCAATACCTCACATGAATGGGGTAATTAATATCCATGTTATAACAGTAGGCCAGAGATGCATGTAAGACGCTGAGTAAATGCATGCACCACACTTCAACAGCAATTAAAAAAAAAAAAACACTTGAGGTCAATGAACGTTTCAGTAGCAATTGAGAAAAAAAAAATAAGCACCTGAGTTCAATGAATTTTAAATAGTTCAAATAGCCAGCCTACATTTCTTGGGACCTGAACCAGTACCTCTCAACTTTTCAGATTTTTATAGAATGTACCTAATTTTTACTTGTAGTTTTGGTCTATACCTCCAAGAATTTGTGGTTTTCTGGCAAATCACTGAGGATTGGGGTCACTAAGTAATGACATACATTTGGGTTTCAGACTTCCTATCCTTTAGAATATCATGCTGACACAATTCCTCTTGTATCAACTTAATAAAGTTTATAAGAGCAATATGCAAAATCTGTCCCTGTTTTAGAACCCTTGTCCCTCCATTATTTTAGACTTTGCCCAGATTTCTTTCTAAGTGGTTGAGAGATATACCTAAACCCAATCCTACTTGTTAAAATCAACAGGCAGATATATAAATATAGAAATTGAGTAAACACAAACATAGTGTTTCCAATAATGTAATCAATGAATAGCACTACAGCAGGAATTTCATATATAGTTGCTCCACTCTGCTCCCATTTAAGTATGAAGACTGGGTCTTCAGTGCTATTTTCTATAGCAAGAGTAGTGATGTCTTTATTGAGGCATTTCCACATGACATATCAGATGAATAAACACACAAGCCATTTACAAGAAGCAAATGATATCAGTTAACATCACCACCCCAATTGTACAGTGCATTAGAGTGCTTCTTCTCGCAACATATAAACAACTCAGCAGAACACTTTATGTCTCAGCCATATTGGCATGCATACATACCCATTTTCCAGTGAAGATTCTGCTATACCACTACTAGATAAGTATTTTTCACAAGCCCATAATTACTTCTGCAAGAAAAGGTTCAAAGAACATTCTGTCAGATGTGGGTCTCATCGATGTTGTATTGTTCAAAGGAAAGAAGAAAGTTAGAATGACAAACAACTCTAAAAAGTATCAGCAAGCTGAAGAGAAGAGAATAATTATGACGTTTATTAACGCTATCTTTCACTGAATAAGTACGAAATATTGACCACTATCATAGGTTTAACAACTAAACATAAACAGTTTCTGAACTCTGTCTGTTAAGAAATGGATTTTCATTAGGAAGTGAGTATAAACTACCAAGAAACGAATGTAACACTAGAGCAAGTAGCCCATAAAATATACTTGGGTAGATTGAACTTTATGCACTCTACCACTTTTCTTGAAAATAATGCGAAAAAATTGTATAATGGGCTTGAAAGTGTATATTTACCAGCATTGGAGGCATCAGGAGCCATTCATCCCCTGGGGGATTATAACAAGAACTGACCCAAAATTAAAGAAAATGCAACATTCAAATATTTTATTTTTTTTATTTTAAAAGACAAATGATGAAGAATAAACATAAAGATATTGGTGGGAGAAAGAATGGATCTGTACATGAGCATGAAAAAGCAAAATTAATAATAGACACTGGATGGCGAACACTATACAACCATTTAAGAACTGCCCATTAGAAAATTAGAAACAGACGGTAAAGAGAAAGTAGACATATGGTTCCACCCAATTAATAAAATGGCATTGTGTTTAACTCTGTGAAGAAAATCTCAATACATATTTAGCACAATTTAAAGAAAAGCTGAAAGAGAAAATTATCTATTAAACATGACAATTAACAAAACACATGAGAAGCCCGAGTGTTAGAAAAATTCTTCACAGATTTTTGTATGTTGTTCTCTCTTAGCAGCTTTATTATCAGAGCCCTTCAAGTAAAAACAGTGCTGCTGAAATGAAAGACATTTTGAATCTATTATCATGTTTTTTTCAGGAGCTGGATGTTAGCTGCCATATGAAAACTCCTAAGTTTAAATTCCTTAGATAGAGCAGGGTTATATTTAAATTCAAGCCTTTCAAATGCATTGATTTTTTTTTTTAGTTTAGAAATCAACAAATCTAAAAAATGTATCTACTGTACTCAACAGCTTTACATAGATAGCTATGCAAATATTCCTGGATGTGGTGTGGGTGAGCACAGCATTCTATGTATCTTATCAACCAGAAAAGATTGAAGAGACTTGGCTAAACCTGCTACCATAGCAAAGATGTCCTGAACTATTTTTTCCATTTTATCTGATGTATAGCCTTTGTCAAGAGAAGATCTACCTCTTTGATCTTATCTGGTCTCCAAAGAAGGTTCGCTGCACTTCAAATTTTTGAAGCAATGCCCAAGTGTTAACTTTTGGAAGTATATCATTATGGCAATATTCTTTATTTTTTAACTTTTTAAAATCTTGCGATGCCATTTTGCAACTTATACATAGACATACAAAGAGAAGGTATTTCTTTTTTCTGTGTTGAGCCTATCAAATTAGATCAATTATTGGAAATAAAGATATTTATAGAACTGGAATGACTATTCTGTGGGTAATGAGAATTCCCATTTGCTTCAGCTTCTGTAAATCAGCTATTAAGGTGTCCTGCTCGTTTTTTTGACATTTTCAGCAATGATATAATAGGGTTATTATTAGAAGGTAGTCTGAATCCATTAAACTATCACCATATCCCATAATTTGCCAGTCATATAACAGAATAATTTTACAAGTTATGGAGTGATACAATACTATGAGGCAATACAAAATGGTGTACTTACCAATGTTATATTTCAGACAGGCATGGAATAAATAATAGCCATTGAAGGAGAGATAATTGGCATAACTGGCCAAAGTGCAAATCAGACAGAGTGATAACTAAAACTCTCCCTCTACTGTTTTACACTAATTGTAGTTTTCATATTTCTGTACCTATATGACAAAAGTTTAGCATTATGCATTTGGTGCATACATGTATGTGACAAATTATATTTGCTTTTCACAACCTGCAAAACTATATTACTATACTTGTGTGGTGTTTAGATGAGTCACAGAGTCACAGAAATTGCACTTCATTAAAATTCCATTTCTTTGAAACTCTGTCTTAATGTTGGATGACTTTAGAGTAGATTCAGCTATGTCTGCAACCTTAGAGGTAACGCGCAGCAGTGTATTGAACTGGTAGTGAACAGTACCACCTTCACCAATCAGAGTAACATAGCAAATCTACTGGCTGATAAATTAATCTCAAACTCCCCCCCCCACTCCTCCCCACAAGCTTCACCAGATGAAATCCCCTTCGTCATACTAACCCAGGCTAACAGCAGGGACCAGGTGCTAGCAGCACTCCCCAAAACAAAGAACACTACCTCCATGGGTCCCAACAATATCCTTGTTTGCCTTCAGAACAGTCTAAAACATAGCTTATCAGGACCATTTGAAGGACTCTTGAAATACAAACTGGACACAAGCTACATTCCAAGTGAATGGAGGACTGCAACAGTCATTCCTCTCTACAATGGTGTACCAACAATCAAGCCAGGGAGCTGCAGACTCATCAGTTTTAACAAACCTAATATGCACACCATGGAATGAACTATGGAAATGATAAACAAGGACACTGGCAACTTACGGACACTGGACCCATCTCACTTTGGCTTTGTTAAGGGAAGGTCATGCCTTTTTAACCAGGTAGACTTCTTTGAGAGGGTCACCAAAGCAATGGACAAGAGTAAAACAGTACATACTGCATATCGTGACATGGCTAACACTTTCTATACACTCCGCTCAGGCATTGTTGACAAGCTTTCTGAGCTAGGTGTAAAGCCTTACATAATTTGCTGGATTGTTGGTTGGCTCACAGACAGGACCCAAGAAGTCAGGGTTTGTGAGACCACCTCAACCAAGAGACTGATCACCAGTGGATTACCCCAGGGCTCTGGGCTGAGCCCACACCTGTTTGGCATCTACTCTTTGAAAGTCAATGCTAAGGTTCAAGGCCTCTTGATCACCAAGTTCACAAATGAGTGCAAATTGGGAGCTATTATAGATTCTTGTAATTGTGTTTAACACAGAAACATGACGGGTACTAAAGCCATGGCCTAAACCTCAATTCCAAAAAATACATGCTAATACCCTTTGGGAAACTGTCAACCCAAGTTAATTACTTCATTAATAAAACTACCCTAAGTGTCAACCCAGTAGTAAGGTATCTATGAACATATCTAGACAGCAATCTGTCCTTTGATCAACAGCTAAGATTATAGGAAAATGTTGCCTAACTTATAGGTAAGGATATAGCATCTGGGTTCAAGGAAGTTATAATACCACTCCACTTGGCCCTTATCAGATCATTGAATACAGTGCTCCTTTTGCCATGTATCTAACAAAGCACTTGCAATGGTTGAAATGCTTACAAAGATTTCTCACCAGGAGAATTCAGAGCACGAATGCCTTGTTCTAAACTAATTGCCTAGAGGCTTTTTTATCTGTATTCAGCCTCCTACAGGCTGCTGAGAGGAGATCATTGCCTGGCTTACAGGGCTTCCTTAGATCCAACCCTGATGTGTCTGGGAAAAACAAATAGCACCAGAAACACTAGATCTGGGGATCTGAACTTCACTTGTGACATAAACAGAATGTGCTGGAGAGACAGATATGTGTCCCGAAGGATCCCTGCACTATGGAATAGACTTCTCGTGCATTTAAAACAGAGTTCATCCATGACCTTCTCCAAATGAAACCTTGACAATTGGATGAAAATCATAAATTTACCACCAGTGTGACCCCCCCCCCCCCGATGTCCTTATGACATAGGCTGTCAATAAGAAATTAATTATCCTAACTATCCCTTTACAAATCCTTGGTTACTTCCCTACTAACATGCCCTACCCATTATAGATGCCCATGCATGGTAATAACTTATGAACCTATCATTACATTAAGGTGAGCAGGAGAGAAATCCTGCACTTGAGGGAGTGGAAGCTTCCACCTTCACAGTACTCAGTTCTTAGATGAAGGACATCCCAAATTACTTTTTTTGTGCACTATGATGAGCATACACTTTGTTAATGCTGTTCTGACTGAATATTTTCTTCAGGTCTCCACAGAAAATAAGTTTTGACCTACACATCTTGGCTGCAAGATTACTTATTGCAACACCTTTTTTCCTTTTCACAAATATATGAAAAGGTTTTATATTATCAAAAATATGCTGCTCAGCATATTATCTGGATCAGTTTACAAAGTACGTTTCTCCATTTTGCTTTATTTTGCTCCCTCTACATCCAGTCCTGTCTTCCTCTCTTTTTGTTGGTAAAGATTGTCCACTGTGTTTTCATGTCTCTCCATATTCTCTGTCCTGATCATAGACTATAATCCTTCATGCTACCATTGTGGCCTCCCACATTACTTGTGCAACCAGACCTACTTTTCTATACACAGTAACTGCATACACTTTTTGACCCTGATGGATACCATTTGATCTTTTTATTGCAGTGATTTTGCTGTTGCACAGTATGTTGTCTAATGGGTTTCACACAACTTTAGTGTACCATGACACATCCATGCAATGGCAACTACATGTTCCACAAAACAGTGTGCTAATTTCTGGTAGTGGCAATACAGCATATACATAAATCTGAAAGTTTTCAAGGTAGTGGCTGGTGGCCAGGGAAAATATTATTTTCCTGTGTTCTCTGGGGAAAGTCTATCATAGCCTTAATACATTATGTCTGTGTTAAATACAAAGTGGCTTTAAACTCACTTTTCTCAGAGTGTGGAAAAGTCCAAAGCAAAAATGATATCCTCACAAGAAGCAATATGGTAGGTGAAAAAAATGCATGACACCAATGTACCTGCAGAAAATAAATAGTTAATACATAAATAAATAAATAAATTCAAAAAAGTTGTTACATTCCAGCATCGTTTGCATCAGGGCAATGTGCATACTGTTGACTCACCACCCAAGAATCATCTGCATCTGCAACTATCATGTCAAATACATTGTTGCAAAATATATTCAAACAAGAGTCCAACAAGATATTGACTATGAGTTCACTCTCTGTCTTTAAGTTGTTAAACTGCTGTTTAGAATAATATGTGTTTATTAAAATAAGTATAAATACTGTTACATAAAAGACAATTGCATATTCAAAAAAACATCATACAGTGTTGTTTTGTATTTAAACATTAAATGATAACATCTTGAAAGCCCCACCTAATCAGCCATTCCTTCAAAAGAGCGCACAATGCAACAATAGAAAAATGAAAGGAATGGCACCGGTGAACAATATTGTATTGAAAACTAAGACTGAGGTCTCCAAATTAAAGGACAATTAGTCTCTTGTCTATGACTAGATGAGGCTAAAACAAGAAATTCACCAGTAGAATCTGACTGTAACACATCTTACAAGCCTGTTAAAGACAATTCATGTCTTCTACAACATTTGAAGGAAGCTCTTACTGAAATACAAGGAAGAGCTTGACAAAATAATCTGATAGTGAGAGGCCTCCATGAAGATAATTGGGGTTGGTAACATAACTTTATGCTGTAGGAATTATTTTTTGCAAACCATAGAGCTGTTTGTTCTTTAGATCCTAGTAAAAAGGGGTCACAGGCTGGCATGTGTCTATTGTCAAACTTTCAACAGATGAATTAAACTTTGAAGATGCCAGAAACAAGACATTTTCATTAAAGTGAACCTCCCAGCTGAGATTAGAAAGTGTGACCATTTATTTTGTTGTCACAAAATTACAGAGTATTTCTATTAATTAAATTAAATAATACTCATTGTTTTTTTTAATTTGATAACAAATTTAGCTAACGAGTGAACATCTAAGTTTATTTTCTTTGAATTATGTAAAGTTTGGATAATTTGGTTCATTAGTGTATTAGTAATTTCCTATTTACTTTAATTAGAACCAATGAATTACTAGTATAAAAGGAAGGCACTGGATTTTTGGTGTTATTCTGATGAAGTCCCACTGACAGGGATGAAAGTGCTTAATGTCCTTTACATTTTATGCTCATTTTATGTTATCTGTACTTGATTGACTTGGGTTTTGATAAAACAATGGTGGATTCTGTGCTTCCGGCAACCTGTTTCATTATTTGGATTTGCCATTTGAGTTACATGGTACAACTTGGTCCAACATTTTTAGAATTCATCGATTTAACCATCCTAGTTCCTGATGCAAGGATTGTCACTATTGCTAGAAGAACAAAGTTTTCATTGGTTAAACATAAATTCTTGCCTAAATTAATTTTGTGTTTGGATAATTATAGGACTAATACTCTAGTAAGAAAGGAGGGAATCAAATTTGATTCTAAATTATGTGATGGATATGAATGTCGCACTCCTGTTACAATATAAAATTCGTTATCGATGCTTGTCATTATATTTGGTAACATATATTCTAGATTTCATATTTTTGCTAGTAATCACAAAATAATTGATTACATTTTTATATGCATCAACTTTAAATAAATAAATATGTGACCCCTATATTCAGCCATTGATTGATAAATGGATTACATTTCATATGGATTTTTCTGATATATTGTTTTTCCCTTTGAATAATAAATGCAGAGCAAACAACATGCTAAAAGCAAAGAAAATGTGTACTAGGTTTCTTCAAAGATCACTGATTTAATTAGTCAAGTATGTAAATAATAACAAATATCATTTGCCAGTTGGCTGTGTTTTGGTATTGGTTTTGGCATGCAGTGGAGTAATATTGTTTTTCAGTTGGGGGGGGGGGTTATTGCATTATTTAAGACCTGCAATCTTTGCCATATTATACTTTATTTGAAAGTCACTACATTTAAGCTGTGGTAATTTATAACTTCTCTTGTTAAATTAATTTCACATATAACTGCTTAAGCTTCGGCCCATATGTTCAGTTTTATTTTCCTGAAGAAAGACTTTTATAAGGTATTTACAGAGTGGGTGTTAGTTTTTCCAGTTAAATGTATGATATATACCATTCAGAGTTGTTTCAAAACGGTAATGTTCTTTGTCTTATTTATGGATTTTATCTGAATGTAGACATCATGGGGCTTATAGTACCTGTTTTTACTGTGCTGATTTGGTTCAGTTTTTAGTGGCACAGCTTCTGAAATCCTTCATACTACTAGAATATTAATATGTGCTTTTATTTCCTTGGTGGCATGAATCAGAAACTAGAAATTTCTTAGTGGAGAATGCTTGTAACACATTGTACAAGCTTGTTAATGACACTTTGTGTTGTACAACATATGAAAAAAGCCCTTATTAGGAAAGGTTGTTACTTTTAGAGCATTTGTGCTTGAAGAGTTGTAGTTCAATATGTTGTTTTTTTTAAATGAAGGAACATAACTATGTTATGTATATAGATCTACTTCTAAACCTCAAAAGCTCATATAATGGAAATTCATTTTCGCGAGATGAAAATTGTGAAAGCTTAAATACCCGAACGGCAAATTTTTTCCAGGGTAAGTAAACACTTGCCCAAGCTTAAATAAAATACACATCATAGTAAATAAAACCCACTTAGGTGGGGGGCAATGCCCCACCCTACACCCCCTAACTATATATACCAACTCCAGGATCACATTACAGTAGAGAAAAAGGCATGTTTGGCAAGTGTTTACTTACCCTGGGAAAAAGTCACCGTTTGGGTATTCAAGGTTTCAAGATTTTCATCTCTCGAAAATAAAGATTGATTATATTAGATAAACGTTGAGATATCTAATAAAGTATAGTATGTTGTACAGCAAAATACTGGGAATGTGTCATATCAGCTGACTGCAAATATATATGTGATGTCATATCTTAACATTAGTATCACTGCATGTGTAGACTTCAAATTGCTCTAAGTAAACTTCTCATTCTGCCATGTTTGTTATGCACTGTGGCATGTGACTGAGGTTGCATTTAACTCTTGTATCTGCTCAACAGAAGAGGCATCGTTACATAAGGGGTCACATAACAAAGGGGTCAAAGAAGAATTTCGGATGTAATTCTCGACATTGCAGTTTGACAAAACTGATATTGCAGTACAGTTATGGATAAGATAGATCAAATCCCACATTCTCAGGACTTAATCAGCTGTCTATTCTTCCACCAGGGAGAGTAGGTAATGTATATTGATGTGTCTTAAGTCAAAGAAAAAAACAGCATTGAATGTGGTGATTATTTGTTCTCCCGGCATAATGGTTAGGGTGTTTACTTTACAGACACTAGGTGTAGGTTTGATTCTAACATGGAGTAATTGACTAGGCTTAAAATGGTCGACAAGGGCAGTTTACTTAGTATTAACCCATGAATCTATGAAGACAAAGTAGAAGTAGAATGTACTGGGAATGTGTTTTGAAACTTAATGAAAAATTTGAAGGAAGAATCTAACAACAAGGCTGGTGAATCTCTCTTCTCTAATGCTGTTTGAAAAACCTGGAATCTTCTCCCCAGTGACCTTTCCTCTCTTCCCTCTCTATCACTCTTCAAAAATAGACTGAAACTCTACCTTACAACACACTGGTTGTGCCCCTGTACTAAACCTGACTAGGCATCTATCCAGCTGATTAAACTGAGCTCTGCCTATCCCAGACTACTAATAAACTACTACATATTCTTTTACCTATAAATATAGATTTCCTCTTAAACTACACTGTGTCCAGTCTCTCTAAATACTTCCTACTGAAGAATATTTTTTTTATTTGTATATAATTAACCTGTCTTTTCTTTTGACCTTAGTTTTTCTTTTTATGTATTATACCTGCATATTGGATAGTATAAGCATTCTTGCACTATATGTAAGTTGTTTTTGTCCTCACAGAATTTTATGTTGTAACCTGTAATATGCATTGTTTACAATGAATGCTACTATTTAGTCATTTTTTTCTTTTATTTTTCTCTTGTTGTACCTGGAATCTACTTGTTTACTATGAATATTTGTATTTAGTCTTATTTTGTGTATTCTCTCATGCATGAATCATGCCATCCCAAATAGAACCAAGATGCTCTCATCCAAAAAAAGGAAGGCAATCTGGTGGTCCCCTGTCACAAACAAACTTTACAACAAAAGGAAGAAACTGTTGCAGAAAAGAGGAAAATCCCAGGATGCAAAAAAACTCCCTTACCAGCCTCAGTAAGAAACTGAGATCCCTCATGAAGTCCTCCAAAGCTAGTTACGAAAATAAAATTGCCAAAGATTCCAAAGACAACCACAAGGCATTCTATAACTATGTCAGGAATCTAAATGAAAATGCTCAGATCTGCTCTGAGCTAAAACAGAATGGCATTAAATATACTGATCCCAAGGATATTGTCATTATCCTGGCAGATCGATTCAGTGCCAACTTCACCCCCTCTCACCCCCTAAATGGCCCATCTCAATACCAGAAGATTGCCAAATTCCGGTAATAATGGCCACACAGGTATAAAAAGCACTCTCCAAAGCTAAGAATACAGCATCCATGGGACCAGATGACATCCCAGGCTGTGTACTACATGAACTACAAAATGAACTGGCATCTCACCTAAGTGTCATGTTTAATCATAGCCTCACCTCAGGTTTCGTGCATACTGAGTGGTGCAGAACTACAGTTATCCCACTCCACAAGGGGGGATCCACCTTGGATCCCGGAAATTACCATCCCATCAGTCTGACAAGCCTTATCTGCAAGGCCATGGAGTGTATTATCATGGAACTTATAAACAAAGACATTGGCAACCTTCAAACACTGGACCCCATCCAGTTTGGGTTTGTGAAGGGCCGATCTTGTCTCCTGAACCTGATTGACTTCTTCAAATCAGTCTCCAGAGCCATAGACAAGGGTAAGGTGGTCCACACCACCTATCTAGACCTTGCCAAGGCCTTTGACACCATCCCCCACTCTGGAATCATAGATAAACTTACTAAGCTGGGCATTAATCCCTACGTCACCCAATGGGTTGCTAACTGGCTTACTGATAGAACCCACACTGTAAAAGTAGCCGACTCCAAATCCATCTCCAGACCAGTGACAAGTTGAGTACCTCAGGGTTCAGTCCTGGGACCGCTCTTGTTTGGCATCTACTTCTCTGAAGTACAGGCCAACACTAAGGGACTCTGGCTAACAAAGTTCACAGATGACTGCAAACTGGGAGCCATTATTGAATCCCCAAATGATGTGGATACTCTACAAAAGGGCCTTACAGAAACAGATGCTTGGTGCCAGAGCCATGGGCTCAAGCTCAATGCCAAGAAATGTATAGTTATCCCCTTTGGGAAAAAACATGTATCCATGAATTACCATATAGGTGGCAGTATACTAAACACCGAAAGTGTGATAAGAGACTTACGGACACAGGTGGACAGTGGTCTCACCTTCGATAACCACATTGTCACAACAGTCAGGATATCCTTCTATGTGGCACACCTCATCACTAAGGGCTTTTCATCCAGAAAAAAGGAGGTCATTGTCCCACTGTATTCATCCCTCATTAGACCCATTATAGAATACAACACCCCATTTGGTATGTACCTCTCAAGACATCTGCAACAACTGGAAAGGCCGCAGAAATATCTCACTAAAAGAATCACAGGCCTAAAGCAAATGCCCTATGCTGACCGCCTTAAAAAATTCCAGCTATACTCTGTCGCATATCATCTACTCAGAGGCGATCTCTGCTTAACATACAAAGCCATGTCAAACCCAGAGCTGTTGGACATGCTACACTTAAAGAAATCCCAGTCCCTCAGAGCTACACGCTCCAGGGATCTAGACCTTGTCATCACAATAAACAAAACATGCTGGAGGGATAAGTTCCTGACCCAGAGACTCCCCAGACTCTGGAATAGATTGCCCATACATGTCAAGCAGAGTGCCTCTTTGGCCCTCTTCAAAAGGAACCTTGACGATTGGATGGGAGAAAGGAAATTCACCCCGGGGATTACATCAGTCACCCTGCTAGACAGGGGTCCAGGGAAGTAAATAGTGTGGGAAGAAATAGCCAGGGAATTCTTATGGCTAGGCTTGTATAGGCCCTAGGGCTGATAGCCTAGTACCAACCTATGAACCTATGAACTAAGTTTTTCATTTATCTGTCTTGGAGCTTATCTACCCGGGCCTCTACTGAAAATGGACATGTATCCAGTTAGACTAGCCCGGTCAACAAATGTAAAATAAAAATAAATAAATAAATAATAAGCGCAGTGACTGACTTAGTGAATGAAGGTGAACTTCTAATAAAGTCAACTACAAATCTTCATGCACCAGTTGCTAGGCTTCCAGAAAAGTACCAAACCACTGCTAAAATTAGAAGAACTAACACCTGATCCAACTTGCTTGATAGTTTCTGATTGCTAAAAGGGTACTAGCTCCATAATGACAGATGCTTTACCTTCTTGAAAGTGTTTAGCTGAGACTGTGGGAAGGTATAAGAACAAAGGAGTTTCATCAATCTGTAAAGCACCTGTTGCCATACACAAAATCAATCCTACACTATGGCAAGTTAAAGACTGTATATGGAAGTATAGAAATTATGCTGATACAAGCAGTTAAGATATTTTTGATAGTTATAAGTACACTGGATGATTTGAGAGATTGATATGACTGTGAAAAGTAGTTATTTGATGGCACATACTTAAGTATGGGTCATCTTTGCCAACAACAGTATTCAATGCATGGCATTCATTCTGAAAACAGCACAATAGACAGTCAATGCTGAATTTTTACAGTGTTGCAGACCAAGTCATTAAGATCTTACAATATAATGTGGCATTACATTTATGAGTTATTTGAGGAGTGTAATTTACTCCAGATCCAAAGTATGTAATATGTGATCGCAGTATTTCAAATACTGATATCAGTGCCACTGTAAAAGGTTACTACTTTCACTTCTGTAATAAGCTATGGAGAAAAATACATCTTAGCCTGCAGTCCCAATATGGAAGGGATTTATAATTCCTGGCTCAATGCAGAATGCTCATATACTTACTATTTTTAAGTAGACAGGATGCTTTGGAAACTTACCATACTTTCATAAGTTTATTTGATGAAAGTCTAAAATGTCTGCAGTACATTGAGGAAGCTCTTTTAATTGGAAAATGCCGAACCTTTCAGATGCAAGGTTGTGCAAGTAATTGTTTTCCCACTATCTGTGCACATACTGTCTGGGTCTAAGTGAATTATACATTGCTGCTTTGTCTAGAACTTAAAACATAATTGAGGTATGGCACCATACGATTAAGTGTCTGCTAGGAAGAAGGGCAGTGATTATAAGAACACTAATGAATGTGGTGGACAAAGAGCAAGAGCAGGGTGGTCATGGATAGCTGCAGGTGTTCCTATAATGTCCCCCAAAAAGGGAACTGCAAAACCTCAAGAATACCACAACAATGATTCATACAAGCTCATGGAATTTGTAAAGGCTTTGGCTGTTCATGTCTCCATCTGACAGTGTCAATGCAAAGACATAGCATGAAGTGGTGTATGGATATCTTTACAGACTTGTAGCACAGAGCCACTGTACTTCTAAAAAACATCTATAATTATAATTTATTTCATATGTAGAACAACATACACTTTTTATAAACGTACTAAATATATGACGTGTGAAGTGATTATGCTTATTACATACAATCATTAACCAGACTTTAAATAGTGATGTCATGCATGACTTACTGTGGCACGATGTTTGTTTGCTTCTGTACAATGTAAAGTACAATACAAGAACATCATATCTATCACAATTGTTTATGAATATTAAGAAACTAAATAATTATATACTGCACAAAAATTTGATAAGATGTCAGGAATGTCTGCATATATTATGTTATGATGTGATTCTATGTTGAATATTTGGCAAATACAGTGTGAAAATATCATACTGTACTTATTCCTTCATATTAACTTATTCTTTGAAGACATGCATCATGTGAAAGTAAAAATGTGACAGATATTTTTAGTAGGTTTTAATAACCGAAGACTTGAAATAATGATGTCATTATATACTATTTTCAAAAATGCACATATGATAAGACTTAAAATGCAGAAAATGTTTTCTGCACTACTAATCAATGTACCTTTCACTTTAAAAGTTATTAAATGTTGCACTTACTAACATGACTATACATTGTAATCATCTTGCATTGTAATCACATTGCAAACTAAATGTACTCATTCTGTGTGCAAGTCACATGTTTAACATTTAGGCATAATTTTATCACAGCATTAAACATATTAACTAGCATACTTAAATTTCCATGCAGTTATTACAAAACATGTTACTGTTCTGAAATCTTTGAGGCTACATACATATCATTATTTAAAATGTAATGATGGACATTGTGCTCTTTACTGTAAGTTTTGACAAAAAAAGAATGTTTTTATTATGCTTGTTCAGTTGCAAGAACTGCTAATTGTTATGAATATAAATGAATTTATCACTATAATACCATTTCTAAACATGCAGCAAACCGTGTTTATCAGTACATGGAATTATTTTCTGATTCTGAAAACATAATTATCAATTAAATTATATTTTTTATAAATAATACCTGTGCTGTAATGACTGACTAAATGGCAATTATGGTGTGAAAATCATATGCAATGGCTGCAGCATGGAACATACTGCATATTGATGGGCATCATATTAAATACCTTTCATATCACCATAATAAAAGCCAGCCATCATGATTAGTTATACTTACTATATGTGTATAA